>NC_056743.1:802749168-802956668 GCF_019279795.1 Protopterus annectens | reverse complement strand
GGGGTCCAGCCAGGTGAGGGAAAGAGAGTTCCCTTTTGCATGTATCTCAGCAGACACCTGCAACAATGGACAGACCACAGAGGTTTCTCACCAAGAAATTACAGGGTACACAAAGCAAATCTTACACAGAAAGACTTAAAGCCCTGTCAGTGTATTCTGTCTCCTACAGGTTGCTAAGGGGGTGACCTGTGCTTGGCTTACAGGGCAGTCTCTGACCTGGCCCTGATAGAAATGCTACACATTCGTAAATCAAACTGCAGGAGGGTCACTCACTCCAGGGATCTTAACATAACCTCTGACATGAACAGGTCATGCTGGAGAGATAGGTATATCTCCCAGAGGCTGCCACTTCTCTGAAACAAGCTTTCAGTTCATGTGAAACAGAGTCCCTCCCTGACCCTCTTCAAATGCAACCTAGATCAATGGATGGGTGACCACAGATTCACTCCTGGGGTGGTGCCCATGTCCCTCCTGGACAGAGGAAGTTAGTATTAACTGCCATAGACCCTTACCACTGCAAACTTCACTCACCTAAACACTGTCAATTGGAGCAACTCAGGACAAATATGACTAGGCTTATAAAGCTCTAGGGCCATTAGCCTAGTGACCTCCTTTGAACCTACAAACCTATGAAATGTAAATATATAGATACATAAATAAATAAACAAGCAGACAAGTACACCAATAAACAAATAGTTTGCAGCCACAACCAGACAGCAACTCAAAATCTTCTGAGATACACAAACACTCATAGTAAACACATGCACACACACATATGCATAAAACCAAGGTATCAGCCTAGTGATGTAAAGCATCCCATATTTACAAATATCAGGGACAAGCACAGAAAGATGTTCTTTGCTGTAATGGCCTTAATCACAGCATGTTGGATAATAGAGCAGGGAAATGGGTAGTGTGTATAAATAAAAAATCTGTATAACTGCAAGTATGATGCTACACGTACGCATTTTCTCTATTACCAGCTGCAGCTGATTCCTAGAGCGTCCTTGTAAACACTCACCACTGTCCACAGAGTTTATAAGGCAAAGGGAGAAACAGAAATAGGCTGATGCTGCATTAGGATGCTTTAGTTTCCTTTTGGGAAATGGGTGGGTTTCAGATTAGGTCTGGGGGTGTCCGGAGTGACTCCTGGCATCCAAGACTGAGGAACGGCACTAGTGACAGCTGATGGTTAGCACAATAGTGACGGG
The DNA here is from genome assembly GCF_019279795.1 of Protopterus annectens. Taxonomy (NCBI): domain Eukaryota; kingdom Metazoa; phylum Chordata; order Ceratodontiformes; family Protopteridae; genus Protopterus; species Protopterus annectens. Next base: position 802,955,457 of record NC_056743.1, on the reverse strand, counting down.
AAAAAAAAACAGGGAAATACATGAAATGCTGCTACATATAGAGTATATATACATATAGGGTGCATATTAGAACATCGAAGTTTCAAAACTTTGAATGTTCTAATAATGAACCCTATTCAGCGAAAGCTGAAAACATTGAACATACAGAACAGCAAATTTTTTCCTAGGGGAAAAATTTGCTGTTCCAAAACACATACACACAACACAAGCACACCAAACAAACAGCAATCCACACACATACACCTAAAATCTTACACCTAACCCTACACTAAACTTTACACACACCACTAATGATCCACTTACCCTAACCCATACCCTAACCCTAAGGTCTGTCACTATCGCACACTCACCTCACCCGCGCCCTAACCCTAACTCACCTACCCAGCCCTAACCCTCACATCCACACAATCGCACACTTACCTGACCTGCGCCCTAATCCTAACTCACCTAACCCACCCTAACCCTCACATCCACACAATCGCACACTTACTTGACCCATGCCCTAACCCTAACTCACCTAACCCACCTTAACCCTCACGGCCACACAATCGCACACATACCTAACCTACGCCCTAACCCTAACTCACCTAACCTGCCCTAACCCTCACGTCCACACAATCGCACACATACCTAACCCACACCCTAACTAACCTATACCTGCACTCAATCACACACTTAACTGAACCCGACCCGTAACTTTCCACCACAGGGCTGAAAATACTGAAGCAACAGAAACGGATAACCAAAGTCTTTCCCTAGGAAAACATTTGGTTTTCTGTTGCTTTGATATTTTCAGCTTTGCTGAATAAGGTTAGATATTAGAACATTCGAAGTTTTGAAACTTTGATGTTCTAATATAGACCTGACATATAGAGTAAGGCATATGGGAAGAGCCCATAGGCACCAACACACATGTAAGCAAAAGCAAGCACTGAATGTATTTTTTAATCCTGAGCAGAGAGCATCAAATGACACATACCACATAGGGCTAAGCATGGTGGGGTCTTGCTAATAGTACAGACATACCCAGAAAGGCCTAAACTGTCTGACACTAAATTGGTCCATGTGCGATCAGGAGGAAGAAGCAGCAGAAAGAAATTTGCAAGGCGATACAAGGAAAGGGCAATTGCCAAGACAATTACAAAGGGGGATGAGCTAATGTGAACTGTCGAACATAATCATGCACCCAAGCATACTGTTCCAGTTGTTTCCATCATGGCTGAGTACCTATGGCAAAGAAGCAAGTCCTGCAATGATGGACCCTGCAAAGGTGTGCAGAATAAAATAGCAGAGATGCCATATAAGCTGGCAGACAAGTTGAAATCATGAAAAGCACCTGCATAGCTGGTCACCAGAATAAGAGAGACAGGTGTGTAGCCACAGCTGTATTCAATCCAAGTTATGAAGGATATTCTGCCAGAGCTGTCCCTCCACTCTGCATGCAAATATACTTCAGTGATGTGTCACCACAACTGAGGCTAATATAACAATCTGACTACTGAGGGCAACCTTGCATATGTGCACAGATCATGCATCTTTTTCATAAATTGCATGTCCCCTATAGGCAGCAACATATATCAACAAGTTTCCTATATAAGTAAGTGCTGACACTCACTGCAGAATTGATATTGCACAAGTCTCAAAGGGTGCATAACCTTATTTTAAATATACTGTTTTAGGTTGCCAGTCAGCAGGAGGTGGAGCTTGACCCATAGTATATTGTAATGAAATTTCAAAATGCTGCAACTGCAAGTATAAAGAAAGTTTTTCACCAAGCAAGTCATCATGTCTATAACTTTCATCTAGCCACATAACCTGGCACCTCATCCTGGAAGGACTGGACAGTAGGTATGGACTGATAGCAGATTTTGCCTACTGTGCAAATAACTTGCTCCACTGAGCTACATTCTGGCTGTAGGCATCTTCCCTGAATTCAGTAAAATGCATCAAGAGTCCCCCCCACCCTGAGGCTGCATTGCTGCTGGACAGTGCAGCCAGGAGACAGATGTTTATGTAACACTCTTAGGTGCTGGAGGAACCAGCTGAAGGTGGGAATTAGTAGATTAAATGCTGCCTCACCTATCCTGGGATAATTTTCAGTCTGCTTCAGGCCCTGGTGGAGAAGGGGATTCTACATCAAGTAGATAAAAGTTAGAGTAAAGCACTTGTTGGCCATCTGCAGTGGCAGGCCCACTCATGTGCACTTGCTGCATTCATGTCATTGTAATCTCTGCATGGGCATAAAATTAAAGGTAACCCAACAGAGAAAAAGCAACTTCTACACATAGGAGAGAATACTGCACTTAAGATGCGGAGATCAAAGAAAGGCACCCAAGCAAGACTGATATGAATCAGGGTAGATACACAAAATGGTGCACAGAGCAGGTAAAAAAACTTGACAAAATTTGAGGAGCTAAAATACCAAAAGCACTGAAAAACTCAAGCAAGATTGACACAAAATAGTGTATAGGTAAGTGATTTCATTCTTTAATACTTAGAACTTCATGAGAACAATAAAATTCTGCAAACAACTATTTAAAACATTTGAACTCAGTCACATGACAAATCAGCTGACTGTTTTAACATTTTTAAAAGGCAAATGAACAGTATAAATATGCTACAAATGACATTAAAAAATTGTAAATGACATGTTTGTACTCATAACGCCTTTGCTTTTAATAAACATTTAATATTTATACTTTCTTTTAATCCTGGAAACTTGCTGCAGCTAAAAATAATTGCTATCTCACTTTTGTAACATCAAGTTTATTGTTAAACTCACCAGGTAGTATACCATCCTTAAGTCGATCTAATAAAAATATAACATTTTCGGAAATGTTTACATATTAGTACATGTTTTGCTAACATATTTTTGATTTCCTTCTTTCTAATGGCTAACTGATGTTCATAAGTTCTCTGCAACAGCTTTGCAGTAGTTTTACCTACATAGAAAGATTTGCATGTATCACATGTAGCTAAATAAACCACATCAGATGAAGTACAACTGTATCTATGATACTAAAAATCTCTTTTTTTGTGTGTTTAATAACTACACTAAATCTAGTATTAAGGAACCAACATGTTTTACATTTGTAACAGGATAACTTCCTTTTGAATTATTGACATTTAAAATGGCTTTTTTATTTTTATCTTTTTTTTTTGAAAATATCTGTAGTATTGTGAGTTTTCTAATAAACAAATTTTGGAAAAAATTCCTATAGCAGCCATCAAATCTTGGTTCCCTTTTATATTTTTCCAATTATCCATAATAACATTTTTTGATATTATTCTTATATCTACTAATAGAAAATGGAAAAGATCTAGTAATGTATTCTTCTACATTTTTAATTTGTTGTTCAAAATTGCTTATTAAAATTAGCTAGAAAACAACATTTATCTTTGCTTTAATTTAATTTTGAATTAAGTCTATCTTTTCCAAAGAAAAACATCTGTTAAGAAATACATTTTTCAAAAATACGCACTCTTCATTAACATTGTGATCATTGCTGACTAAATGACTGAGTCTAATAAATTGACCTCTGATCACATTATATTTCATAAAATTAGGATGTTGACTAGCACTGTGTAAATAATTATTAATTAATGTTCTTTTTCTAAAAATATTGCTCTTAATTTTTTTATTCAATACACTGAAAGAAATATTTAAATCCAAAAAGTGTACTATATCCCTGAATTCATTTATTGCAAATTTAAGAAAGTTGGTGCTCAAATTGATTTTCCTTAAAAATGATTAAAAATCACCATCAGTGTCATTACAAATTATTAATAGATAATCAATGTATCTTTTGTAAAAGAAAACAGGCCCGAAGCACTTATTTTTAACTAAAAAATCTTGTGCCCACCAATTTGACACGAGGTTTGCAAAAACAGGTGCCATTCTGGCACCCATCGCAACACCTTGCTTGCTGAAAAATGTTTTTTCTTCAAACATAAAATAATTATTACTTACAACCAAATCTAACAACAAACAAATGGTGTTAATAATAACAGTAGTAAACTCAGTATATAAATTAAGGTAATTTCAAAGTCAAATACCTATATCTTGAGAAATACAAGTGTAAAGAGATTATACGTCCAATGTCAAAAGATAAGTTTCTTTACCAGTGAATTTCTATTTTTTTAATTGGTCTAAACATACCAAAGAGTTTTTTTAAATAAAATTCACTATTCTGTACAACAGGATTCAATAATACATCAAGATAAACTGATAGTGGTTCCGTTTTAGAAAAATCAGTGACTACTATAAGTCTGAAAAGTGAGTCTAATATTTTATGTATCTTAGGGACCTCAAACAGTCTCCCTAATTTAGGATGTTCCACTTCAAAAAATTCATATAAGGAAAAATCAATAAACAACTGCTACAAAAATCTATTAAAACATAATCAATTCTTTTAAAATTAGTAATCACTTCTAATTTACTAACTTTTTGTAACAAGTGTCATCAGTGAACAACATAGTTAGCATTTATTTCCCTAAAATCTTACTTAAATTCTTTCTGTTCTGGGGATCATTCTTAAATGTCCTCAAACATACAAAAAGAAGACAAGGAAAATGCTCCTGTGTAATGATGACTATTTACAACCCATGATAGTAAGGGTTAATACTTTGTGTTGTTTATCACCTAGCCACTGATTTACTAGAGACTCCTCAGCAATGAAAAGGAATGCCAAGTAAATCATTTTGTAAACAAAAAACACTTTACAGAATCAAATAAATAATAGTTCTGTAGCACTGTAACAGTGTTATAGGTTCATAGGTAAGTGCTAGGCTAGCTGTACTTTGGGCCATTTTAAGCCTAGTCATTTTACCTTATTGTGCTCATAATAACTTATCCCATTTGATTATAGTCTGACCTTACCTATCCCATGGTCAATAATTATATATTAACCCTAATAAGAATAACTGTGGCCATACCATAGATAAGTTGAGGGAACACGTGCATGAGATAAAGCATTTAGGGGACCCCATGCATGGGATAAAGCATTTAGGAGCTGCCTCTGTCCATTTGTAATACAGGGGCAGCCCTGGGGTAAGTTATCTGTTTCTCATCCATAGTTCTAAGTTGTGCTTGAAAATGGACAAGGATGAACTTTATTTTATGTGTGTTCCATAGCAGTGGTATCTTCTGTGAGAGATAACTGTCCCTCCAAACCATTCTGTTGATGTTGTTTAAGAGGTTTAGATCCCTAGACTGAGCATTTCTGATGTCATTTGACTTTATGATGTGCAGTAAATCCATCAATAATGAATCCAAGGATGCCTTGTATGCCAGAAACAAGCCACCTCTTAGCAGTCTGTAGGATACCAAGTATAGTGACAGGGCTTTGAGTTAGTCCATATAGGGCATGTTGTTTAGGCCTTGTATTCTTTTAGTAAGGTATCTCTGTGTCTGTTCCAGTTGTTGCATGTGTCAGATACATGCCAAAGGGGGCATTATGTATTATATTCAATGACTGACCTAATGAAAGCTGAGTAAAGGGGGACAATGACATCCCAAGATCTAGATACAATCACTTTTTTTATAAGCTGTGCAATATAGAAATACTTTCTTATAACAATAGGCTCATATTGGTCAAAAGTTAGGTCACTGTCCACATAAATTCTCAAATCCCAAATAACTGGGTCAACTCTTAGGGTTGTATGGTCAATGTGGTAGTTCCCTGGGGGTAGATGACTTCCCAAATGATACGATAATGCCATTTTTTATAATTTAATTTCAGACCATGATTTTGACTCATTATTTATTTGAGACAAACCTTCCTGTATGATGGCTAAGCCATTTGGGGATTCAGTGACTCCTCCTAGCTTATAGTTATCTGCAAATTGAATCAGCCAAAGCCGTTAGGTATTGGCTTTTACTTCAGAGAAGTAGATGCCAAACAGGATAGGTCCCAACACTGAACCCTGGCAGACTCCACTGGTGACTGGTTTCTTTGTGGAGGTAACTTCCCTTATTTTCGTTATCTGCATCCTATCTGTGAGCAAGTTGGCAATCTAGCAGGTGACATGGGGGTTTATTCCCATTTAGCTTTTCTACTATGTCTGTGTGAAGAATTGTGTCAAAAGCTTTGTCCAGGTCGAAGTATGTGGTCTGTACCATTTTGCCTTCATCCATTGCTTTGGTGACCATTTAGAAAACATCCAGCAAGTTGAGTAAATATGACCTGCCCTTAACAAATCCATAACTGGGAGGGGTCCAGTGTTTTGAGGTTCTCTATGTCTTGATTGATTAATTCTATGATAAATCTTTCCATGGCTTTGTATATGAAACTGGTCAGATGTATGGGTTTGTAATTGCCTAGGTCTGTGGACGGTCCTCCCTCATGCAGAGGAATGACTGTAGCTGTTCTCATTCATTTGGTGCAAAACCTGTATGTTGTCTGAGATTGAGCAGTGTTGCTACGGGTCTGACTAAACTGTGCTTCATGCCATTAAAGATGCATCCAGGGATGTTGTCAGGACCCATTGAGCCAGTATTTTTAGCTGTTAATAGCAACTTTAGGACTTGATCTTGTGTGATAGCTGGAGATGTGCCAGTTTCAAGTTTATCTTAAGGGAATTATAGACAGGAGAGAGAGGGGTAAAGCTACAGCTAAATTTGTTGGTCAGTAGGTTTGCTGTATCTTCAGCCTTATTGTAGGTAACATCATTCACAATCAGCTCAGTGCATTGCTGCATTGTGCTTTTGAGATTACAAACATAACTAAAAAATGCCTTGTGATTGTCTTTGACTTGGGTAGTTATTTTAGCTTCAAACTTCACTTTAGTGGATTTTATTAAGTTGCTGCATTGTTTGTTTATTTCAGTGATGAGGGTTCTAGCATTCTGAGGTTTACTCTTCTTACTTTTGGTCAAAATTATTTTCCCTTTCATATTATGGATCCACCATGTGGGTTTGTTTCTGGGGATTGCTTTGCACTTGTTCCTACATTATATAGCTGCATCTCTACAGCTAATTACATGCTGGTATAGTGTGGTGGTGTATATTTCTGCACATTCAAGTGGAGTTAACTGGGCTTGGTAGGGATTTGAAACTTGCCAGTCTGTAATTTAGGAGTAGGTAGCTTGTGTTAAAGAAATTTTTAGAGGTACCTTGGGTGGAAAGGGATCTCTGGTTTCAGTTTTATTTTGAAGAAGACTGCTATATGGACAGACCTAACAAGTGATAAAGATGCACAAGGGATGGCACAAGATGCTCCCATATTAGTAAGGAGAAGATCCAAGATGTTATTCCCCCTGTGGTTACTCTAATTGTTCCAGGGCATTTGTATTGACAAAGTCCAGGAATCTATGTACTTGTGCACTAGTGGTGGAGTAGGTTTTCCATTCTATAGTTAGATAGTTTCGATCACCCTAGGAAAATGGTATTGGGCTTAATACTGAGTGATTCTAGTTCATGTAGATAGGTATTGTGGCTTTCTTTTGTGATAGTGAGAGTTCTAGACCTAGCTAATATATGGTATGGACCTTTCTGATGCTTATTTGAACATGAAAAAGCTCTAGTGCATCGTTCATATTTTTTGTTACAGTATTTCTCATAGCTTATACCTCTGTCCAGCTGTGAGGTATACATCACTTATTTTAATATTAACAAGTATTACTACACATCCAGGTAATATCTAGATTACAGTACAATGTTTTTTCCTCTGCTGGTTCATAGAAAATGTCTCCTGTTAACATTATAACTTCTTGTCACCAGGAGGTGGCACTGTTTTACTAAACTAGTGAAGTTTTGTACCACTATAAAATGCATGTTACGCAACTGCCATATTTCAGAAAGAGTTAATGCCACAAGATTGTGATCAGCTCTGTTATTATTACCTAACCTGTGATGCTATCCAGAAATACAATGAACTGTTGTGCTCATACAGACTTACAAAAATGTACGTGTATGCTATTGTTGCTTACCTCTGTTGCAATACATTATGTTAGTCTGTTGCAATGCAATGGTATGAAACATTTTAGGGGAAAGCATACACAATACAATACAGAGGATTATAAAATATAATCAAAGACTTCAGGAATTAAGATTGCCTTTCATAAAAATATTAGATATCTGAAATCAGAAAACTGATGAGTATTCTGTTTATCATAGTATACATACTAATAGTGACTATCAACACTCCTCATCCTTTTAACATATAATCTGTTTATTTCACAGTTCAGACAAGCAATACTACATTATTCAGTGGTACTGTTACAACACATTACTTCCTAACCCTGTACAACTGTCTCTCCCTTTGCACTTTACACAAACAGTGTACAGAGTCAGGAGTGAGTGGGGTGTAATGGCATCATTGTACGTGTCTGTGTTTCTGTGGATGGATATGTACAAATAGAATGGGTGTGCAGGCTGTAGAGACAATGTGGGTGCTGTCTAACTAGAATAATGAAAGGAGGTATCCCCAAAGTCTTCCTATCAGATTTGTGGGGACTGAAATTGCAAGCCCCTCAATTCTAAAAAAATAAGTGTGAGTTCAGTCAGAATAAAGGAATAACAAAAGGAAGTAACAGCAACGAGGATAAATGGTCCAACCCGAAAAAACAATAAAAAAATCCAGAAATTAACAGATGAAGAACCAAACCACAGCAAGGAATACCAACATAAAAACTGATTTATTGTGAGCCCTTTCGCAGCCAAGTAAGCTGCTTCATCACACAAAGTCAAAAGGAAATGCATCATATTTAAATATCAAATAGCCAATAAAATGAAGAATACGATTAAACAATTAAATATTGAAATCTCCAATTAAAGCATCCTATCATGCAGACAGTGGTGGATTCAACTCAGTCAAATCTGTGTAAACCATTAGATTAACACCCCAAATACCACTGAAAAATACACAAATAGATAAAAATAGATAAAAATTGATACAAATATAAAACATATACATAAATAAAGGCATGATATCTATCTAGAAATCTGCCTAGCCTGTAACGCTGGTTTGATGGAAATCTTATCATTCAGGCCTCTCCTCCTAGTGGCTCTCATCCTAATAATCCATTTCAGTTCAGAGTATTATCTGTTCTTCCTAACATCCCCCCACACATTCACTAGGATGAATGATTTCAACTGCCATGAATTTAAAAGAATGTGTAGGACCATATTCCATAGCATGCCTAGTAAGTGCATTGGTGTTTATGGCATTTCTTATATTGTACACATGTTCTCTTATCTTCTTCTTCTTCTTTCGGCTGCTCCCATCAGGGGTCGCCACAGCAGATCAACTGTTACAATTTCTTCCTGTCCTCTGCATCTTGCTCTGTCACACCAACCACCTGCATGTCCTCTCTCACCACATCCATAAACCTTATCTTAGGCCTTCCTCTTTTCCTGTTATCTGGCAGCTTCATCCTTATAGGTTCATAGGTTCATAGGTAGGTATTAGGCTATCGGCCCAAGGGCCTATGTAAGCCTAGCCAGCAAGGTACCATAGCTTACGCCACCCAAGAAAGTTATTTTCCTGTGCCACTGTCCATCAGAGACACAGAAGTGATCCCCGGGGTGTATTTCCTATTTCCCATCCACTCATCAAGATTTTTCTTGAAGAGTGCTAATGAAAAACTTTGCTTGACATAGATGGGTAGCTTGTTCCAGAGTATAGGAAGTCTCTGGGACAGGAATCTATCCCTCCAGCGTGTCCTGTTTATTGTGGTGACAAGGTTTAGGTCCCTAGAGCATGTAGCTTGGAAGTATTGGGATTTCTTTAGGTGTAGCATGTCCAACAGCTCTGGGTTTGATATAGCTTTATATGTTAGGCAGAGATCACCTCAGAGTAGGCGATATGCTATGGAGCATCTTTTTCTCAATATACTCTGCATCCCTCCTCAGCAGATGTCCAAACCAATGTAATCTTGCCTCTCTGGCTTTGTCTCCAAACCTTCCAACCTGGGCTGACCCTCTAATATACTTATTCCTAATCCTGTCCATCCTCGTCACACCCAGTGCAAATCTTAACATCTTCAACTCTGCCACGTCAAGCTCTCACTCCTGCCTTTTTGTCAATGCCACTGTCCCCAACCCATATAACATAGCTGGTCTCACTACCCTCTTGTAGACCTTCCCTTTCACTCTTACTGGTACTCATCTGTCACAAATCACTCCTGACACTCTTTTCAACCCACTCCATCCTGCCTGTACTCTCTTCTTCACCTCTCTTCCACACTCACCATTACTCTGAACTGTTGAACCCAAGTATTTAAACTCATCCACCTTCGCCACCTCTACTCCCTGCATCCTCACCATTCCTCTATCCTCCCTCTCATTCACACACATATATTCTGTCTTAGTCCTGCTGACCTTCATTCCTCTTCTCTCTAGAGCATATCTCCACTTCTCCAGGGTCTCCTCCACCTGTTCCCTACTCTCACTACAGATCACAATGTCATCTGCAAACATCATAGTCCAAGGGGACTCCTGTCTGATCTCGTCTGTCAACCTGTCCATCACCATTACAAATAAGAAACGGCTCAGAGCTGATCCTTGATGTAATCCCACCTCCACCTTAAACGCATCCATCACTCCCACCGCAGACCTCACCGCTGTCACACTACCCTCGTACATATCCTGTACCACTCTTACATACTTCTCTGACACTCCCGACTTCCTCATGCAATACCACAACTCCTCTCTAGGCACCCTGTCATATGCTTTCTCTAAATCCACAAAGACACAATGAAACTCCTTCTGACCTTCTCTGTACTTCTCCATCAACACTCTTAAAGCAAACATCGCATCTGTAGTGCTCTTTCCTGGCATGAAACCATACTGCTGATCACTAATCATCACCTCCCTTCTTAACCTAGCTCCTACTACTCTTTCCCATAACTTTATGCTATGACTGATCAATTTAATCCTAACTTAATTTATGTTAACTTGATTGAATATAGGTGACCTACTATTTGTAACCCTTACTGTACTTTCCACAAGGACCTTTCAGAGACATTCTGGGGACACATTGAGTACCTCTCAGGCTTTGAGTTCTAGGACACGACAGCAGTTCCTCAATGTTATCCTAGCCCATGTGTGTGTGAGCATATCTATTTCCCACAGTCATCATAGAACTAAATTACCACATGTGTGCCATCTATGTTGTGACACACTTCTCTGAGGCTTAATGCAACAGATTGCACCCATGTGCCTATCAGGACCCAAATGGACCGTGGGTAGAGAGGTTCTATAACAGGAAGGGTTATGGTGCCTTCAACTTTCAGGTAGTGTGTGATGCACATGGCTTTATCCCCAACATATCAGTCTAGCATCCGGGCAGTACCCATAATTCCCATTTATGACACACAAGATCAGTGCACTGCATCTTCCTGTATGATAACTATGCCCTAAATCACCCCGATAACATTTTCCATATGTTGTGATTAATGTGTAATGATTAACCACTATGTCTTCATGTGTCCCATTCTCATTATGTTTTCCAAGTTATGCAGGCATCCACTCAAACCTCAGCTAATGACATCAGCCTGTAAACCACAGAGAGCTGCAGCCCAGTCCAAAACATGGATAGTCTTTGAGAGAATGCTCAGTGTGATCAAAACCTATTTCCACTGCCTGGATAAATCTGGGGGCTCTTCAGTATGACCTTGCTACAGCATATAGAATGTTTACTGCTTGCTGCATTCTGCAAAGTATGGTCCCGTGTAAGTCTGGTGCACCTCTGCCAGCTGAAATCCTTAGTTGTCATGCAACTTCCTCTGTTGCACTAACTGACCCTTTTATGAGTGGGGATAGTGACAACAGCCAGCCAGCAGCAGCACCACTGCATTGTATTCTCTCAGACAGAGACATGCATGGTATGTGGCAGTGCAGGTGAACCAGTGGCATTTAGCCCACAACTATGGGCGTTGACAGTCATAAAGATAAAACTTGGTGCATGTAGTATTACCTGCTACCCATAGGCTCAGATCATGGTGAACTGGGACTCTAGGCAGAGAAATAGACTGGTCCCTCCATCCCACAGCTATACCTGTATCCCATTTCCTGACTGTTTCTCCCCAGATATCATAAAACACTGTTCAAACCTAGTGTGCATGCTATTTTTTTTTTACCATTACAATGACCATGTAGATTTGGATATAATTTAAAACTGGCATTTCAAATTTTGCAGCAAAAACACTGACAGTCATTTACTAAACAAAATGTGAATTTGGTCAAAACTATGTTTGGTCGACAACTATTCAGTCAACATAATTTAGTTGATTAAGCAGATGGCTGACAGGTGTGAAGATCACACGATTCTTGGGAACTGAGGAATATGCCCTTTCCTTAATACTCTGCAATTTCAGAGTTAGTATATACAATTATCAGGATGTGTGAGGGTATGGGGTTTTTTTTTTTTTTTTTTTTTTTTTTTTTTTTTAAGTTTTAATTTTGCATGCACAGAAATCATTCCTATGTGTATGAGTAGTAGTGTGCCAACATGTGTTGTTGATCTTTTGTGGTCAAAGTTTTGAATGTTGATGTTTGGGTATTTCAGTTCAATTCAGTGGACCTATTGATATAGATATAGATATAGATGTAGATATAGATGTAGCTGTAGATGTAGATACAGATACAGATATACATGTACATATACATATACATACACATACATATATGCATATACATACACACACACATACATATAATATACATATACATACACACACACATATACATATATAATATACTTATACATATACAGATACATACATATAATATATATATATATATATATATATATATATATATATATATATATATATATATATATATACACACATATATGTATTTTTTTTTGCTTTTACTTTAGCTTTCCAAAGATTTGTGCAGAAAGGTGGTAACAAGAAACACAAAAATTGTTGACAGACATAACATTCCACAAAATTTGGTGAGTTTACAAAGTCCTTATGTGAATTAGGGGTTTAGGCACACTGCTGTATTAACAGTATTACTGCACACATGCAGATCTCCCCGTCATTTATTATTTATTCACTGGTGCTTTCCCACCTATCAGTTGAAAAGAGAGGAATTCAAGGAATAGGTTTTGGAATTAATTCAGGAGCTACTAGAGAGGATATAATTTCCTTCTGAAAACATAGCTAGGGAGAGGGATAAAATTTAAGTGGAGTTTAAAACTATGGTGGAAATAAAAGAAAGGAAGATATGGTTAAATAGTAACAAGAATTATTTAGAGGAACTGACACGTTAAAAGAATTGCAAAATAGGGGGAATCTCTCAAACAAGAAAAGGAGCAACTGCAGAATGGTAAACAGAAAATAAGGGATTACTTCGACTATATGCACAAGTTTAGAAAGATTGCTGTTAAGCAACTGTTTTTTGATAATAATTCTAGAGCACAAAAACTTTTAGCACAACTCAGGTAACAGAAAGTGGGAAGGGCTGCACCAAGCTTAGGGAGCCTGTAACAAGGAAGATAACAAGAGACTCTGTAGAAGAATTAGAAATATTTCAGAAATTTTATGAAAGTTTGTATAAAGCAGAGAAATATAGAAATCAAGAAAAGGTAGAAATGGAAATGTTTATGGAAGAATTAAATATGCCAATGTTAGAGGTAGATGAGGCTCAATTACTAACAGTTAGTATAGGAAGAGATGAGATAAAATGGCTATGTATAACCAATCTACAGGAAAGATTCAAGGAATAGATGGAATTCCTGTGGAAGTTTGGAAGTTAGGAGCGAAAAACTGATAACGATCTGGAAGGTTTTGTTTAACAGTATTTTAAGAGGAGGAGAAGTACCAGCACCCTGGAAGAAGGAGGTTTTAACAGTAATACCTAAAGAGGGTAAAGATCCATCAGGTCCAACTTCATACAGGCCCATTTCAATACTAAACCATGATTATAAAGTGTTTGTCTATAATGGCTAAAATAATGGCAAAGTGATACCAAAATTGATAGATATGGATCAGTATGGTTTTGTGGAGGGGAGGCAAACATTTGACAATATTAACAGAACATTGATGATCCAGAGAGAAGTAGAGTGTAGGAAAATACCCCTTTTATTCGTGGATCTTGATGCAGAGAAAGCATTTGATAGAGTAGACTGGGACTTGATGAACAGGGCAATGGAAACATTTGCTATCTCTCTGATACAATTATAAGATTGATTAGAAGAATATATGAGGGATCTGAGGTGCAAATTAAGGTGGGTGGGGTCCTCTCTGATAATTTCTGCTTGAGTAGAGGAACCAGGCGGGGTTGTCCGCTTTCTCCTTTGTTGTTTGCATTATATTTAGAACCAGTGGCAAAGAAAATAAGGGATTTCAAAATTCAAGGATATAATTGGTATGGTAGTCAGGTGAAGCTGGCCTTATTTGCAGATGATATTATTTTATACATGACAAAATCACAAAGGGACATTACAGTATTGTGGAAAATTTTAAGACAGTTTCAGATCTTCTCAGGATACAAAATGAATGAAGCTAAAACAAAGGTAATAGCGGTAAATTATGTACCCACACACAAATTGGTCTAACAATATCTATATTTATGGGGACATGATAAAATGAAGTATTTAGGAGTATGGATTACAAATGACTCTGTTGTGGCTGCTAAGGATATGTGGGGAGACTAAACAGAAGATAAGTAACCAACACGAGAATAGTAGAACAAAATTTTAACGCTGGTGCTGGCAATGTAATAAACAGCACAGCTCGAACAGAGAGATGTCTTTAATATGTAATCCACACGATTAGAAGCAGTTAATCTAATTTCCACACAGTAAAAACAAGTCATCAGGTTACAAACAAGAATATGGTTAAGCACTTTCATCTGTAATCAACAGACTTCCTCAGAACCATATAACATTTAGAATTACTTGTTTAAATACGTTATTTGGTGCCAAAAATGTTGAATGAATTTAAAGAAACAAGTCCATATATAGAATAAATAGAATAATTGGAATAAAATAAAATGAATAAAATGACAATACATGATACATAAAATTCAATGCAATTACACTTACACATAATTAATCTACATAGTGTAAACTGGAATAAAATAACCTTGTACATATAATGTTACTAGCTATGCCCTAAACTACATGTTAATTATTAATAATCAATGGTGTATGTTAATACGATAAACAATAAGTGAATAATGAATAATAATATAATAATATTAATATTAATAATTAATGGACTACATTAAGGTGAGAAAGGGTTTAATACTTATACTATCGTTAATGCTGGGGAATTTAGTGGCATCTGTAAGTATTTGCCATTTGCTCTCTTTCATTGCTAAAAGTGCTTTCCAATTCCCACCTTGTGCCAAAATGTCCACTTGATCAATTACAGCAAACTTAAATTGATGTGTATCATCTTCCAAACAAATATGTTTATACAATGCATTATTTTTATCCTTTGTCTTAATTTTATAGAAGTGCTCATATATACGTTTCCTTAACTGTCTCTCGGTTTTTCCTATGTAAAATGCTGGGCAGGCTGTACAGGTAGCTAAATATACTACCTGTTTGGTGTTACAATTACCTGCCCTGCATCTCACATATGTCTTATTGATGTCCTCTAACTTAATATCTAACACTTCATTTATGTTTCTGCATTGCTTACAAGATCCACATTTGGTGGTGCCCATTAATTTCTTTTTAAAATAAGATGAATTTGCTGCCTTTTCCAATAACTTTTTAATATTGGGGGCTGTTTTGTATACAAACCTAGGACTCCTTCCCAATGTATAACCTATTTCATTATTAACTGTAATCAAATTCCAATGTTGTTTGACCATATCTTTGATGTATTGTGCATATGGGGTATACATCAAGACACATACTCGATTATTTGTGTCCAAACCTAAAGAATTATTCATTCCTGTCTCAGTATTAATACCTTTAAACGTTTTACCTAATAAAGGTAGATATTTAATACCCCATTGTTTTTTCACATATCTGACTACATCATTTAATAGAACTAATGGGTAACCCCTATTACTAAACATATCGAATATAAGCTGAAGTTCTTGTTCCATAACTTCTCTAGTAGATGACATGTGGGCAGCCCTTATGCACTGTCCTTTAAAAACATTTTTGAACATATATGGTGGGTGATTACTGTCATATTCAATGTAGTCATTAGAAAAGGTAGTCTTCCTATATATTCTAGATGCAAATCCCCCAATAGCGTGACTGAAGTAAGTGTCTAAATAGGCTATACCCTCATCACTGACGTGATGTGTAAATTTTAAAAATTCTGTGGTACCATTGATGTAATCCATTAATGCCCCTATTCTCTCATGTGTACCCTTCCATAAAATGAATAAATCATCCAGATATCTGGTATAAAAAACTATATCGGAATAAAAAGAACTTTTAAATAAAAATTCTGTCTCCCATTCTAACATGACAAGATTGGCAAAAATAGAGGCACATGATGCCCCCATAGCTACCCCATTACACTGTCTAAAAAATTTTCCTTGAAAATGGATATAATTGTGATCCAAAATTAATCCCATCATGTCAGTAATTAAACAAATTTTATCCCAACTCATGTTTGAAAATTTTCTCAAGCTGTTACAAAAATATTCAAGTCCAATCTCTCTGGGTATACATGAAAATAAATCGACCACGTCAATAGTGATAAAAATAAGTCCTGCATTCCAAATTTCAGGCGTAAGTTTGCTCAAAAAATTCCAAGAATCCTTAGTCAAATGTGATATATTCTCATAAATAGATTTGGTCCATCTGTCAATGACCACGCCCATGTTGTATGTGTTGGACTTGGACCCAGAGATAATAGGTCGAAATGGAGAGTGAGATAAGCTTTTGTGTACCTTGGGTATACCTATAATATTGGCCAATGTTGGATATTCTACTTTCAAAAAAGAATAAATCTCATTGGTTATTCTATTATCAATCAAATATTCTTCCAGGGTTAAATCTATTCTCTTATATCCTATATTGATTTCATTTAATGAAACAACTTCATAATTACCTGTTTGGTATAAAATATTGTGTATTTCACTCATGTAATCAAATGAATTGTATACCACAATTCCGCCCCCTTTATCTGGCTTCATTAATCTGATTTCATTATTATTCATAAATTGGTAAAGGCAAGCGCGTTCTTCTTTAGACAAGTTGTCCTTGAAGGCATTATTATATACCTTCCCTTTTTTAACATTATTATTAAATCTATAAACATCCTGACACACCATTTTTTCAAAATTCATTACTTGTGTGTTTGTAACTGGGATATATGTACTCTTCTTTTTAAAAACCTGATGTGCTGCCGATGTTTTGTTATCTCTTTGGTGATCAAACTGTATCGCTAAATTAAGTCTTCTACAGAAAAAATGTATTTCTTTAATAGTATCCACTAAATTAAAATCTGCTATTGGAATGAACTTCATTCCTTTGCTAAATAATGTAAAAAATTCCTCAGTGATATTTAATTCAGTATAGTTAAATACATTAAATCCATTGAATGTGTGCAGAATACTTTTACCACCTTCAAGGTGATCAGAATTATTGTCATCTTTCTCATTTAAATAATTCTTTATTGGCTTGGGAGATATGGAGGTTTCAATCGCAGTCACACTGATGTCACTCGTATTTGTATTAACTATAGCCAAGCTATTAAATGCTCTTTCATATTCCACTAATTGTATGTCTTTTTTGGGTTAGGATAAAATCTGCCCCCCTGAAAATTTGTATTCTTATCGATTTGTCTTGTCCTGTTCCTATAACTATAATGTCTATCTCCATCAAAAACCGGTCTATCTTGTGGCCAAATATATGCCCTATTAGCATTATATTGTTCCACATCACGCTGTATTTTCCTACTCTTCCTATTGTGTATACTCCTAGCTTTCTGTTCTACTGTATTAAATTGTCTATCATAAAAATCTTTCTACTGATTAAATGAAACATTATTGACAATATCATGGTTCAGTTTATCCACTTCCCTTGCTAAGACAGACAATTTTTCATCATTATGCTTGATCAACAACTTCATATAATCAAAGCCAAAATTATCAAACATCTTGTTGAATTCATTAATAATACCTATATTATATTCTACTCCCAAAGGTAGTTTAAAAAATCTTAAGCCCTTGGGAACAATTTGTAAGGCAATACATTTTACTAAATAAGCATTATCGATTTTTATATTCTTAATAGATAATAATTTCTTTCCTAAAACATTAATCATATCTTTAATAGACTCATTTGATAAACTGGGATGTCTCCCATCATTAGCAACGACATTATATTCATCAACATTTTTAAAATCATACTCATCACTCAAAAATTTATCTAGAAAATCTCTATTACAAATGTTTGTATCACTATTAACATAATACTTCTTGTGTCCACTAAAATTATGATACTTCTGTTTAAAATACGGACTAGAAGCATGATTCCGGTTAACAGTACCTTTAACATGATCCTGTTGTGTCTTTGTAATTGCTGAGCAAGTTTTAATAGGAAGCTTGTTTTTAGGTCGAGCTCCCATTCTGTCCGCTTCGTTTCTGACATGAAACAGACTGAAGTCGAAAGTGAATTCTTTTTCAGATAGTAAACTGACGTTAATATTTCTGTCATTAGCCTCATAAGAATCCTACGTGTTTATCACAACACCTTCGCTGACACGCACTTGTCCATTAGGTATAGTCGTCTGCGTGCTGATATTGTTACCCGTGGGAACAGACAAACATTTAACTGAAGAATTACCGTCAGTTGCAACCCCTGGTTTAGGAGATGTAAGTGTCTGACCCACAAGCTCTATTAGTTTGCTGACTTCTGCTTGCAATGAAGTTACCTCCGAACGAAGTTGGTCGAAATCCTCCCTGCTCAATAAAGCTTGCAACACGTCATTGCTTCCTGCCATTCCAGCTGGTCAACCAAGAACAAGTAACCAACACGAGAAAAGTAGAACAAAATGTTAACGCTGGTGCTGGCAATGTATTAAAGGAGTTTAACATAGCAAGACAGCTTTAAAAAAGCAACGGAGAAAGCAAGATCTCCGTTGCTTTTTACAAACTGTCTCACTATGTTAAATGGGTTTAACATAGCGAGACACTTTGTAAAAAGCAACAGAGAAAGCAAGATCTCCTTTGCTTTTTTTAAAGCTGTCTCGCTATGTTAAATGGGTTTAACATAGCGAGACAGCTTTAAAAAAAGCAATGGAGATTTTCTGTTAACATAGGGAGACAGTTTGTAAAAAGCAACGGAGATCTTGCTTTCTCTGTTGCTTCCACCCACAGCTCTGATGTACTGCGCAAGCATACACATGCACAGTACATCAGAACTGCTGCAGAATACCAGACAGCTGTGGAAGGGCAGCAAAGAGGCATTATACAATGCCATTATTTAAGAAAAGTTATTATTTTTTTTTTTAAATAATGTCATTGTATAATAGCAATAACCCACTTCTGGGTGTGGGTAATGCTGGCTTTACCCATGGTTGTCTTTGTTTGGCCACTCGGGCTTTGCCCTCATGACCAAACCACACCAACCATGGTTAAATCCAGCATTACCCACATCCAGGCGTGGGTTATTGCTATATTAGGTATGGCAACAGGTGTGAATGAATACATTTTCCAAGATTTTAGAGAGTGGGGAAAGGATGGCAATAGGCCTGAAATTGGTGGTGTCAGTATTTTTATCTCTCTTATGGAGTGGGATGATGTATGCATGTCGCCAAATAAAAGAGACATAGGATTCTTGGATGGATCTGCTTATTAAAATGGAAATGGAAAAGGCAATACTGTCAGCAGATAATTTGAAGAAGGATGGTGGTAAACTATCAGGTGTATTGCACCAAGGTTTAAGTTGGAGGAGCATTTTTTTATTGTGTTTGTGTAGATGGGTTTTAGGTTAAAGCGGGGGGGGGGTTATGTGATCAGAGGGATGGGGGGGCAGGCAGGAATGAGATTGGGGGGATGAAGGAAGGAGGTGGACAATTTGGCTATACAATCCACAAAGAAGGAGTTGAAAAGAGTGGCTGTTTCAAGATTGGTGAGGTGGGGTTGGGACAAGGGTTGTCTTTATTTCCTGGATGGAGGAGGGAGGAGATGGTGTTCCAGAATTTTTTAGGGTTGGTTGAGTGTTCAAATTGAAGCCTGGAGTAATATGCTTTGCGGTCTCTAGTTATTAGTTTTTTATGGAGTTGCGGAGTTGTTTGAATTCTAGTAGGGCATTAGGTTGTTTATTGCTTTGGTATTGCTTCCATTTTTTGTCTCTTAGGAGCATGGTTAATTTAGTTTCATTTTGATAGTCAGTTTCAGCTTTGACATGTTTAATTCTGAGAAGAGCGAGGCTGTTAAGTAGGTTCAAGAAGGCTTCGTTGAAGTAGGTGATGGTGTTGTCAGGGGACAGAGTTCTTAAGTGGGTCCAGTCTATTAGTTTTAGACAGTTGGAAAATATTTGAGGGTTAAAATTGGAGAGGTTACAAGTTTGAATGTAGTGGTGTTGCTTTTGAAGAGGAGAGGGGTGACAGTCTGCAAATGCTGACAGGTGGTTGCTAAGAGGGTCTGGAAGGATTCCTGCATTTGAGATAAGGTTAGGATGGGATAGGCTCATAGGTTCATAGGTTCATAGGTTGGTAGTAGGCTATCGGCCCTAGGGCCTATACAAGCCTAGCCATAACAATTCCCTGGCTATTTCTTCCCACAGTATTTACTTCCCTATTCCCCTGTCTAGCAGGGCGACTGATGTGATCCCGGGGTGAATTTCCTATCTCCCATCCAATCATCAAGGTTCCTTTTGAAGAGGGCCAAAGAGGCGCTCTGCTTGACATGTATGGGCAATCTATTTCAGAGTCTGCGGAGTTGCTGGGTCAGGAACCTATCCCTTCAGCATGTTTTGTTCATTGTGATGACAAGGTTTAGATCAATGGACCGTGTGTCTCTGAGGGATTGGGATTTCTTTAAGTGTGGCATGTCCAACAGCTCTGAGTTTGACATGGCCTTGTATGTTAAGGAGAGATCGCCTCTGAGCAGACGATATGCGACAGAGTATAGGTGGAGTTTTTTTAGATGGTCAACATAGGGCATCTGCTTTAGGCCTGTGATTCTTTTAGTAAGATATTTCTGCAGCCTTTCCAGTTGTTGCAGATGTCTTGAGAGGTACATACCAAACGGGGTGTTGTATTCTATAATGGGTCTAATGAGGGATGAATACAGTGGGACAATGACCTCCTTTTTTCTAGATGAAAAGCCCTTAGTGATGAGGTGTGCCATATAGAAGGATTTCATGACTGTTGTGGCGATGTGGTTATCGAAGGTGAGACCACTGTCCACCTGTGTCCCTAAGTCTCTTATCACACTTTCAGTGTTTAGTGTACTGCCACCTATGTGATAATTCATGGGTACATGTTTTTTTCTTAAAGGGGATAACTATACATTTCTTGGCAATGAGCTTGAGCCCATGGCTCTGGCACCAAGCATCTGTTTCTGTAAGGCCCTTTTGTAGAATATCCACATCATTTGGGGATTCAATAATGGCTCCCAGTTTGCAGTCATCTTTGAACTTTGTTAGCCAGAGTCCCTTAGTGGTGGCCTGTACTCCACAGAAGTAGATGCCAAACAAGAGCGGTCCCAGGACTGAACCCTGAGGTACTCCACTTGTCACTTGTTTGGAGATGGATTTGAAGTCAGCTACTTTTACAGTGTGGGTTCTTTCAGTAAGCCAGTTGGCAACCCATCGAGTGACATAGGGATTAATGCCCAGCTTAGTACGTTTATCTATGATTCCAGAGTGGGGGATGGTGTCGAAGGCCTTGTCAAGGTCCAGTTAGGCTGTGTGGACCACCTTACCCTTGTCCACGGCTCTGGAGACTGATTCAAAGAAATCAATCAGGTTCAGGAGGCAAGATCGGCCCTTTACAAACCCAAACTGCATAGGGTCCAGTGTTTGAAGGTTGCCGATGTCTTTCTTTATAAGTTCCATTCCATGGCCTTGCAGATCAGGCTCATCAGACTGATGGGGCAGTAGTTCCTGGCATCCAAGGTGGATCCCCCCTTGTGGAGTGGGATAACTGTAGCTGTGCACCACTCAGTGGGCACGAAGCCTGAGGTGAGACTATGATTAAACATGATACTTAGGTGAGGTGCCAGTTCATTTTGTAGTTCATGTAGTACCCAGCCTGGGATGTCATCTGGTCCCATGGATGCTCTATTCTTAGTGCGTTTTTTACCTGTGTGGCCATTATTACCAGAATTTGTCAATCTTTCGGTATTGAGATGGGCCATTTAGGGGGTGAGAGGGAGTGAAGTTTGCACTGAATTGATCTGCCAGGATATTGGCAATATCCTTGAGATCAGTATATGTAATGCCATTCTGTTGTAGCTCAGATCAGATCTGAGCATTGCCATTTAAATTCTTGACATAGCTATAGAATGCCTTGCGGTTGTCTTTGGAATCTTTGACAATTTTATTTTCGTAACTAGCTTTGGAGGATTTTATGAGGGATCTCAGTTTCTTACTGAGGCTGGTAAGGGAGTTTTTTGCATCCTGGGATTTTCCTCTTTTCTGCAACAGTTTCTTTCTTTTGTTGTAAAGTTTGTTTATGGCAGGGGACCACCAGATTGGCTTTTATTTTTGGAGGAGAGCATCTTGATTCTGTTGGGAATGGCAGGATTCATGCATGAGTGGATGTGCTCGTACAGTGCCTTAGTGTAGGATTTAGCAGTCAAACTTTCAGTTCCCGTCTGCTTGGGTGTAATGAAGTTTGTCACTTCTGACTTGAGTAGCATGAAGTTGGCTTTGGAGAAGTTTTTTACAGAGGTTTCCTTACTGGGGTGTGGGGGTGGGATGAGGCTGTTAAGGGTGATTAGATTATGGTCAGACCTGACCAATGAGGGGGTGACCATAGATGTGGATGCTAAGATCCAGTCAATGATGGTGCCAGAGGCTCCATCTTTGTTTGGCCTGGTAGGAGAGTTTATTAGTTGGGTGAAGTTAAAGAAGTTGACTGAGAAGGGGCTTGAGAGTTTATAGTGGCCCAGTTAATGTTCATGTCACCTAGGATATAGGTTTCATTTTTAATGTTAGAGGAGAACCAGGAGAGGATGTCTTTTAGTATTGGAATATTATTGCCTGGAGGCATATAGAGGGCAGCTATGCGTATGGATTTGTATTTATTGATTTTTAGGAGACCTATGCTTATTTTGGAATTGGTGAAGTTTGGAATGTGATTGGTGTATGGGGTAAGGGTATGAGAGGAGGAGTAGATTATGGCTATACCTCCACCCTTCTTACTTAGTCTGTCATTGCAAATCATTTGGTAGCCAGGTGGTAACATTTCATTGTCTTTTATGGAGTGTTTAAGCCAGGTCTCTGAGACAGCTACTATGTCAGGGTGGTTATGGAAAAGCCAGGCATGGAGGTTAGGGAATTTACTTTGAAGGTTTAGGCATTGACTGTAGTGAAGCAAATAGATTTGAGAGTGTGAGGATGTGTGGGAGGGGAAGTAGTGGTCTGTGCAGTGGTAGTGGGCCCTGGGTTGGGATGAATGTCACCCGAAAGTGAGAGGAAAATTTGGTGAAGAATGTGTGTAAGATAGTCTAATGTGGAAGGAGAATTTAAGTAGTGGTAGGGAGGGGGTCTGTTGGTGTGGGGTTGGAGGGATATGTTATGAGAGGGTGGGATAGGTAGGATTTTGTGTTTGAATAGTAGGGCTGGGTTAGAAGAGTAGCATTCATGAGTTATAGAGGAGAAAAGTGGTGTGGGAGTTTGTTGGAAATTGGTTGCGTAATGTGATGGTGAGGTATGGGAGGGGTCGGAGCTGTGTAAGATAAGTAAGATAAGTAAGGGAAGTTAGCAGTGCTGAGAGTGTTGTTAGACTTAGTAGATATGGTTTGGTATGGGGCATTGTTTAGTTTGAGAGGTTGTGTTTAATTGTAGTCTTTGTGGGGTAGGAGGGGAGTTGCTTGATTGGATAGTGGTAGATGTGGGAGATGTGGGAGGAGTTAGGGTTGAATGAATGTGGGGGCAGGAAAATTACTAAAATAGTTACAATGCAAACAAGATACCTCATGGGTATTAAGAGTTAAACAATGAATAAAGTACCAAGTTTGGAAATGCAATTGTTAGTGTATCTTACTTTAAAATGCACCTGAGAAATAGAGTGAGTGAGGATGGGTTAGGAGAGATACTAACAGAGGAGAGAAAGAAAGAGAGAGAAAAAGGTGTATGGTAGATAACAATTACTGGAGAACTGGGTGAGTGTAGAGAAATGGAAGAGAAAAAATGAGATAGAATATTAGGTACTTAGGAGTTAGGCATAAGAGTAAGTAGTTTAGGGGGTTAGGTGGTGAGCAGATATTACTATGGCAGTATTAATAGGATAGAAAAATGGAAAAGTAGTGCGAGTTAGCCAGGGGTAGAGCATGGGCAGTGCCAGTTGCTAAATAAATGGCTTTTGGGTATTTTCTTAAAGTGGGCAAGCTTATTCATGGTTCTAATAGTTAGAGGGAGTACAGTCCCTATTTTGGCTATTTGATATGAGTAAAGAGAGTCGCTAGCAATATTATTTGATTTGGAGTTTTATTAGAGGATTATCGTAACACTCGTTTTTTGGAATAAGGTTGTAGAATGTTTTTGAAAGCAGGTGTCTTTTCTGGTTGGAATCTTAGTCTATGGGCCATTGTGAGTTGGTTATAAAATACAAAATGAGGTAGTTCTTACCAATTGAGTTGTTTTAGAGCTAAGCAGTGATGAGATCTATATGGAGAGTTTATGGCAAATTTGGCTATTTTGTTGCAGCAAGCTTCAAGTTTTCCTAGATCTGTTTTCTTTAAATTGGTAAGTATGGGTGAGGCATAAAGAAGTGTAGAAAGTAGGTGGGTCTAGCAATTGCCACTTTTGTAGTGTTTGTTAGGAATGGTTCTATATAGGGAAGATAATATGTACCTTCTTTACAGTTTGGGATATATGCATGCCAAATTTCATGTTGTTATCGATTATGATACCTAGGAGTTTTGTTTGGGGTGCTGTAGTTATAATGGTGTCATTCATGGAAGTTATGTAAAATCAGAAGGACGATCTATGTTTTTAGTGGGTCAAAAGAGCATAAGTTTGGTTTTGTTTGGATTAAGAATTAGCTGTGAGTAAGAGAACCAGGATTCCACTGCAGAGAAAGACTGTTATATTTTTAAGTTGTTGTAGGTTGGAAGCAGCACAGATAAGAGAACAATTGTCTGCATACTGGACAAGGGAGGCAGGGTGGGTAGTAGTGTTAAGCTTATTAGTAAAGATACTGAAGAGAAGGTGACCTAGGATAGATCCCTCTGGGACACCTAAGTTAACAGGCAGCAGAGGAGACAGGTCTTGTTGCCATTTAACAGCTTGCTGTTGACCAGATAGATAGCTATGGAACCATAGAAAGGAAGGGTGGCTAAGTTTTAGGTCAGACAGTACTATTAGTAATTTCTGATGGGAGACAGTGTCAAAAGCTTTAGATAGATCTAGGAAGATGGAAGATACTAATTTACCTTTGTTTCTATATTGATTGGTAGTACTGGTAAAACTTGGGAGTGCAGTAGGGGTGCTATGGCTAGGTCAAAATCGATGCTAGCAGTCGGCCAGTAGGTTGTTAGATAACAGATAGTGTAAAAGCTGTGAGTGAATGCATTTTTCTAATATTTTCAATAGTGGAAATAAGATAGCTCTAGGTCTATAATTTGTGAGCTCAGTAGAGTTACCTCCTTTGTGTATTGAGATTATGTATGAGATTTTTCTAATAAGTGGAACTTAGTGTTCTGAAATTAACTGATTAATGAGAAATGAAATAGGGTAGGAAATTACATCAACTGCTATTTTAAGATATTCTGATGGCTGATATGGTTGTAGATTTGAGTTTTCTAAGACATTTTTTATCATATTAGTTGGTACAGGATTAAAGGCAAAAGTATTACCGTGCACGTTGGATGTTAAATGAATGGTTAGAGGAGTGGAGCCATTTTTTTGGAAAGTGATAGTATGGTTTCTGTGAAGTATTCGTTAAACTGTATTATAGCATAACTAAATTATTAGGGGAATATGGGGTTGATGATGATTCTTGGCCATGGTAGAGGTGTTTTTTTAATTGCTGACCAGAATTTTTGTGGGTTGTTCTGGTGTTTTAGTTGAATGTTGGTATAGTAGGGTTTTTTGTCTTGTTTAATTTGCTTTTTGTCTAAGTTTCTAAGTTGTTGGAATGATTCACAGTTTATTTAGGAGCTGTTTTTATGCCATTGATTCTAGGCTTTATCCCTGAGTTTAAGAAGCTCTCTTGTTTTATTAGTTAGCCATCAGGCATAATTTAACTTTGTTCTTATCAGTCTACATGGTGCTAGTTTGTTTAGTGTGTTGAGAAATGTGGAGTTGAAGTAGTCTACAGCAGGATCTAGGGGCAAAGTCTTTAGCTGTGTCCAATTACAGAGTTGGTGGGTAGATATTTAGGGTTGGGAGTTAAAGTTTTTTTGCTTTAGACTTGTCTATAGATAGAATGCTTGAGTGGGTTAATATGTTGCCTAAGAAGGTAGGTTGGGACGTGATCACTGAGGCTGTCAGAGACAGTTAGACATACCTCTCAACCTCTTAGAGAAAGAAATCTGGACAAAGCCATAAATAAAAGTGAGATAAAGGCCCAAAAGTAGAGACAATTTTTAAATATTGCTATTACAAACTTAGAAAGTTGCTAGAATAACATGTTTTGCATTAGCATGGATTTTCTGAAGGGTATGATGTCTGAAACTGATATGTCTGTCATTTTTTTCTAACTTCAATCTTTAATGATTTGCCACTAATTTTCCAGAAAATCACAGTTTTATGAAAACTGGACCAAAAATATGAGGCAAAATCTGGACATTCTGTGAAAATCTGTACAGTTGAGAGGTATGCGAGCCAGATTGTTGAGATTAGGAGAGTTTGTTGGTTAGGGTCCAATCTATGATTGTCTGCCTTTTGGAGGTTTTGTCTACTCTAGTTGCTGTTTGAATATGTTGTGTGAAGTCGAGAAGGTTAATGAAGTTAGTACGGTTTTCTGAATTACAGGTGAACCAGTCAGTGTTGAAGTCCCCCATTATAATACTTTCATAAGGAAAAGTTAAGGACATCTAGTGGAGTATGTCTTCAATAGTGTCAAGGTTATTTTCTGGAGGACTATAGGTACCTATAATGACTAAATGTTTATTGGAGTTAATTTTGAGTTTGGTAAATAGCATCTCAGCATTATTGAAATCTGGGATGTTTTGTTCTAGATATTCTATTATAAGGTTATTTTTAAATATAATTGCTATCCCACCACCATATTTGTATTTTCTGTCTAACCTGTATATTTTGTAACTTGGGGGAATAATGTCATTATTTTTTATTTCTGGCCTCAGACAGGTTTCTGTTAGGAGAGCTATGTCACGTGAGTAGAGTGACAGAGTGGTGTGGAGTTCATGAATTTCATGAATTCATGTTTAACAGTAGTAGGTCAGATCCTTTCTGGGTTACATTCTGAGGTTGTACTGTTGATGGCTTAGGGGGCTATAAAAGGTTGGTTTTATGGCCAAGGTTTGGGTGAATATCACTGCTGAGTTTAAGTTGAGATGCTATGTGCATTTGTGTGTTAAAGAGCTTAGTTATGAATTTATCATACTTGAGAGAGATGTGTTTATAGGGAGGAGAGTATGTTATCTGATCTATATATGTGGTATTGTAAAGTTTGGGTGATATCACAATGTCAGTGGGTTTTGTTTGTAGTGGATAGGGGAATGGAATAATGAAGGAGGAGAAAGACATGGATAGTTGAGTATGATAAGAAGTTAAATGAGCAGCTAGTGTAAGAATTATGAGAGAAGATGTGTATAAGAGTAACATTTTATTTGAGGTTTGGAGAAGATACCATAGCAGTTAGTATTAGGAAGTTAGAAGCTTTACATAGAGGAAGCAGTGTTTCTAAAATATGTAGAAAATAAGTAAAGTGAGCTGTGAGTTCTGTAGTGGCTGATAGCAGGTGTTATGAAATGGGAGAGGATGGTGTAGTGGAAGGATTTGATTATAGTGAGTGGACAGGTGGGGTGGGATATGTGTGACAGTGAATAGTAAAGTATTGAATTTTGATTGGTTGTAGTTATGTAGTGAGAGGGGTTAGATTGAAATACTTTTAGATGTACTGGGGTGGGTGGGAATTGGGGGTAGGGTAGAGGAGCAGAGTGAACCTGATCCCAGTGAAGGTGGACAGAGCAGGTAGAGCCTGTTAATACTAAATAGCAAAAAAATATCTGTAACAATAGGATAGCATGTAAGTGCCAGAAATTTGCCAAAAATCCTATGCACTCTGCCTCACTATTTAAAGGAATTGCTATACTGTATTGCTTTAAGCACAGCATGTATAAAAACAAATACATATATTAACTATGCTGTGGAGAGCAGGCTGGAATATAACTGACCTATTTAGCTTACTTTGCTCAATTGAAAAGAAATACAGCAAGATCCAGTGATAGAAGAAGGGGACTGTAGAAAGAAGGTGAGATGGATCTAGCAACTAACGTCCCTGCAAGGATGCATGCCACTTCCAACTTTAAAATTAACGGAGAGAATAATTCTATTTTAAGAGCAGGGTCTCTGATGAAAAATATGACCTACAGTTAACTGCTTGGGGGCTCTGTCTCTTAATATTTGTCTTGTGGGTTCGTAGATGCATGTAGAGGGAGATTTCAGGAGGTTTTTAGCCCAGCTTGAGGGATGGGAACACTCACAAAGTGTATCTAGCAGTTAGGGGAACAGTAAAAAGAACATGAAAAAGGATATTACAGGTGTAAGTTTGTGGAAGGAAAGAAGAACTGCTTTAGATCAGTGTAGACAAATGATAACACTGGATGGAAGAGAACAACAATGGAAACACTGTATCGTTAGATCAATTTAGAAACAAGTTTCTGAAAACCACAGTGGTTATGCAGTATCTACAGTGAAAACAGAATGCGCTAGCTTAATCTAGTATCAACGTAAATCCACCAGCTCTAAAAAGAAACAGATCTTAATATTCATTATCTTCTCATCTTAGCATTCTAAACATGCCCAATATACAAACAGTATGAGGATATACTTATGCAACAATTATCAACTACTGGCACTGCTTAGTTATATGTGTTCAAGGCATAGCAGTAATCTATATTTAAATGCTGTCCGTATATGACTGCTTGTCTCCAGTAAGACACATCATGTTAAACACAGCAATTAATAAATAGAGAAAACATTTAGCCAACTGTGATTGAATCCAAGGCTTAAGGCAGACTCAAAACAGGTTCAGCCAGTCAATAGATGCAGCCAAGTATTGTTCAGATCAAGTGTATTATCTAGGCCACAGTATAGTTTTATTATATAAGCACAATACACTTATTTTAGCAATACACAGATTTAAACAGTCAGTAACACGTACATGGCAAGTACACAATGTTGAGAAACGTCGGGAGCTTCCACTATCTAAAGCATAATTTTAAAAATGGTGCTCCACAGGACTTATGCCTTAAGTAAAAATGTTCCGGGCCTTAAGATGGAGGGTTAGACTGGAAAACTAAACTCAGTACTGGAGCAGTATGAAATAGCAGATAAAAATAGTGAACTTGGCCATACTGAGGAATGAAAAACTATCTGTAACAATACGACAGCAGATAATTGCAGGAAGTTCTCCAAAAATTAAATGTACTCTGCTACACTATTCAAAGAAATTGCTATACAGTATCGCTTTAAGCAGGGCATGTAGAAAAACAGTTATATGTATTAAATATGCCATGGAGAGAAGGCTAGAATATAACTAACCTATTTAGCTTACTTTGTTCAATTCAAAAGAAATACAGCAATATCTAATGATAGAGGGGAAATCTAGAGAGTGAGGTGAGGGGAATCTAGTAAATAACATCCCTGCAAGTGTGCACGCCAGTTCCAACTTTAAAATTAATGTAGAAAATAAGTGTACATTAAGAGAAGGGTCTCCATAGTGAAAATAACCTACATTTAACTGCTTAGATGCTCTGTCCCTTAATATTTCTCTTGTGGGTCCTGTAGATGTGTATAGATGGGAGATTTCCAGAGGTTTTTAGCACAGCTTGAGGGAGGAGACCACTCTCAAAGTGTATCTAGCTGTTAGGAGAAATTTAACTGCTTGGGTGCTCTGCTCCTTAATATTTGTCTTGTGAGTCCCACAGATGCACATAGAGGGAGATTTCAGGAGGTTTTTAGCCCAACTTGAGAGAAGGGAACACTCACGAAGTGTATCTAGTTGTTAGAGGAAATTTAACTGCTTGGGTGCTCTGTCCCTTAATATTTGTCTTGTGACTCCCATATATGTGCATAGAGGGAGATTCCAGCAGTTTTTAGCTCAGCTTGAGGGAGGGGAACACTCACAAAGTGTATCTAGCAGTTAGGGGAAATGGCAAGCACACAACACCAAGAGACATGGGGAGCTTCCACTATCTAAAGCATAATTTTAAAAATATATGTCTATAATTTTAAAAATCATCATAAGCAAGTTCACATGAGCATGAATGAGTGCTGACAGAAGAATGTATGTGCACATTTAAATTGTGCATGTGCAGGGCCATGCTTAGTGCACCAATGTGCAACCTTGCAACTACCTGTGCTGCTGACAGTAACATTGCAAAGGTGTGGTTCACAGACTAGCAGTCTCACTTTTACAGGATAACCACCATTTTGCTTCTTGACTCTGGCTGGAAGAGATGTTTTCTGTGACAACTCAGGGCAAAGTCCCAACAACATTCAAAGAAAGGCTGCAAACTCTTCAGGGCAGTCTATAAATGAAAGACCTGCATTGGAAGAGTTTTTAGTAGAATCTAGAACAGAAGCTGCCATTAGAAAAGGAATAATTAGTACAGCATACAAAATATTACATGATAACTATAAGAACCAATCAGAGGAGGATAGAAAGGATTGGGAAGAGAGACTGGATAAGCAATCCACAAAGAAACAATGGGAGGATATGTGTATATGTCTCTGAAATATGTAACATCTAGAAGACTTACAATTTTTGCTTGGAAATATTTTCATTGATATTTTTATACCCCAAGCAGACTCCAGAGAACTTTTCCTGAGGTAGACAGCAAATGCTGGTAGTAATGACAGGGGAGAAAAAGGTAATTGGGAACATATTTTCTGGTAGTGTGATGAGTTGCTGGACTTCAGGGATTCCCTACAGGATGCACTGTCAGAGATGCTGGGTGGGCAGATTGGTGTCACGAGGGAGATGATTCTGCCTGAGCTATGATACAGAATCAGAATTGCCTAGACATGGTTAGGGCTTGCTGTGTCTAATTATGGTGGCTGCCCAAAAAGCAATTACTAAGAAATGGAAATCAAAATCTAAATCAACTATAGTAGAAGTAGTGAATATAGAAACAGTGATATCTTTAGAAAAGGGTAGGAGCGAAGTACATAGGAAAAAAATGGGAATTGTGGGAACAATGCATGCAGGGGAGGAATGAGGTTTAAAAGAAGGTAGGACTTAAATGAGCTATGTAATGTTTGACTGAAAATGATTGGGTAGATTATAAGTGATGTATAATGTTTGCAACTGGGAGTGTGTCAGTATGGTTTGAATGCAAAATGTTTGCAACTAATATTGTGTTGGTGTTGTTTGTTTTCATTTATATAAATGTATGATTGCCTATGTCGTAAGTGATGGTTTGATAAAGATGTTTCTTGTTTAAAAAAAAAATGGCATGAATTAAACAATTTATCTAATGTTGTTTAGGTCATATGATATACAGCAATATATGTAAAGTATAATGTTTGTAAACGTGAACTTATTAATACAGTTTGATTACTTTTATATAAATGTAAATTTGCCTATGTTATAAGTGTTAATTCAATAAAGATGTTTAATAAAAAGAAATCAATATATGAACTTGCAGGCTGATGAGCTGTCTGTCCAAACATGGCTCACCTGAATGCGTAAGCGGTATCATCATCGTTATGATGAACCACAACACTGTTAGAAGTAGCAGCTTGGCCAGCGGGTTGCAGAAGTTCTGGAGTAGTGCCCTGAGTCATTAAGTAAGTAGCTGTAAGTTGTCGGTATCATGATTGTTATGATGAACCACAACACTATTAGAAGTAGCAGCTTGGCCAGCGGGTTGCAGAAGTTCTGAAGTAGTGCCCTGAGTCATTCAGTAAGTAGCTGTAAGTTGTTTCCACGCTATACTGCCACTTTGCACTATGACACTTTTGAGTACTAAGCTGAACTGCCGCTGTGTAATACAATTGAAATCAGTATGCAGTCTATAGGATAAATATTGCTTTAAGGTAATGTATTATATAATTTTCTTCTGTTTTTACAGAAATAAATAGATAATTAGTAAACTGGACAATTCCCAGCACTGTACCCCTCTGAGTATAAATGCAAACAGTGGGGTGCAAGCTAGCATGTATCATAGCATTTTGTGTCACTTGTCATGACAGTGATAACTCAAGCCAGAGAGTTACCTGGGGTGAGAGAGAGGGAGGAGAAAGTCACACTTGCACAAAGACCTTAAGTCATACCTTCTGTATAGGTTTAAATAAGACGTTTTTCCTTATTTGGGTGGGCAGGATATCTGCAGGTGTAGTCTATGTGCATACTCTGTTTACATTTCAATAGGTAGTCAGTGCAAATCAGGGCAAGACCTGTCACAGGAAATTAGAATACTAGTTTGGCAAAATGTTGTTTTTATACAAATAGTATCAATACCCATTCTATGCCAACAATGCCCTGTCTCTTTTTCCATTTTATTTTGCAGCATGGAATGTGATTATTCATTAAATATTCCTTGTGTCAGAGTACTTATTCTGTGACCTTACTTTGTCTTTTTTTCACAACACTGTCAGCTTTCTACTTTTGCAATAGCAGAAACCAATAACAGAAGTGCTTTGCAACCCAAACAGCATCAACACTTTTTGCCTTCATAGTTGAGAGCCTGGAAGGGTGTAAATATGAAGGCAGCCACAGAAAAAGTCTTATTTTCACATAAAATATATACAGTCATTGCATTTCACAACTTTGAATATGATCTTTAAACAACATGAGAAACAAGTTCAAAGGGTGTAAAAAATATTCTTCATAGTACAAAGTTGTCAAGTAAGTGCAACATGAGTCCATATGAAGCCCCTACAATTTACTTAATAGTTAAACAACCGTTCAAGCTACTGTAATGGTAAACTGTATAATACACCAGTGACACAGTCTTGCTTTGCAGAGCTGGTTCTCATCTTGGCTTAAATATGCATGCCTCCAATCATGTTTTCAAATACTAAAAAGCTGTAAAATTGAATTACTTCTCAGGTTAAAGTTTTTCCAACTCACCTATCATAGGGAGAGGGGTTTTAAGCATAGGATGATGGTCGAGGTGGAGATACCGGGAGGATGCTCTTGACCTTAATGGCCTTACATCATTGCATGTCACTGGGAAATGGGTGGGGCTTAAAACAAAAAAGAACCCTATAGCCATACATATAATGCTGTACTGGGTAACCTTAATTTCCTCTCAGACAATGGGGAAAAGTAGGATTAGGTCCAGGGGTCAGGAGTGACTCCCAACTGCTGAGATTGAGCAGAGGTACCAGTGGCAGCTGATGTTCTGCTGTATACAGGACAAAAAAATTAGTTTAAAAAAATACCACTTTTTTGTAGCTCCGATTATCAGACTTCATTTTCATACCATTTCTATTACATGTGAAAAGGTAACCTAATTAGCTGCTTTACACATAGTAGTGCTGCTAGCCCACTCCCTTATCCTACAAACCTACAAATAAAAGTGCAACCAAATTATAGGGATTGTATTGTCTCAGGATTTACCTCAACCATACTATAAGCTTATTACTTCACTTTTGTTCTCTGTATTACCAGTCCTATGGCTTTATGATCTACACTAGCCTACATAAAGAAACCTGCATAAGCCTTAACAAACTACATGATCAATGAGACAAATGCATAAATGTGTCCGCCTCTTGGTTCTGTCACTGTGACCTCTTACTTAATGTGCCCAGAGGCCAATGCACAAACATAAACTACAAATACCACTGTTAAACTCTGCTTCTAACATGTGTGACAACTGTGATTCATTTGTCTTAGCAGATCAAAAAAGTTGTGTTGGGGAATTAGTTTTATATCACACTTTCTTTTATGGCAAGTGACAATCATTAGAGACTTCAGTTTTCAAAATTCAAAGGTGTTTAACTCAGAACCTTAGCACTTTATGGCCTTCTAGAGAACATAAAGCTACAGTTACAGGTTCAGGACATAGCACCAGCCCACATTTCTATAAAACGCATGTGCCAGTGGGCTTTTTCCAGTGAGACCCTCCTAAAGCTATTGTGTCCAGATCTCTGCTGACCTGATTTCTTAGTGTTTACCAGAGGCAGTCTGAAATCCACTCTTAATCCTTATGATAGATGTGCAGTGTCAAACTCAGTCTTTCTTACGCAGAGTATTTTTGCCTGTATATTTTCTTGTCAGATTGTTATCCCTGCCAGTAAAGTCCTATTACCAGTTTTTAGCTGACCAATGCACCTCTTAGCCAGATATTTATGCATTCCTTCCTGCAAAGGTATATGCCCACCTGCAACCCTGTTACCTCAGAGAGAAAATTCCTGAATCAAATCTGCTCATGTAACTCTAATGAGCAGGTAATCTGCAACAACCTGCCTAGCAGTACCTGAAATATTAACACACAAAAAATAAATCTTTCTACATTGTTCTGTACCTCTTTAAGAACCTGCAATTGCAAAAAACATATTACCTGACATCACACATCTGTTTGCCTGCTTGATAAAAAAATAACATGACTTCTTTTGTAACACCTGAGGGCAAGACACTGTGCACATTGCTAACAAAAATGTAAAGATCTAGTGTACTATAAATGTCATTAACATATTTTTCTTCTACAGAACTTTACTGAATGCTAAATATTGCTGTGCATAATGTAATTGTTCTGCACAGTTATACACTTCTGTTATACTGTCCTTCCCTTTTAAATGAAGCATGTCTGATTATTTTAACTATACTACACAAATTATTGTAAAAATTAAAATTGTTGAGTTTTTCTCTCTGATTTTCAGTTGAACATTAACCTTTACCTATATGGACAGTTACTAAACATATTTAGAGTAAATAAATAAAAATGCTACAGACCAGTCAAAGTGAAACCACCATGGATGTGGAAAAATGCATGAATGGCAGAGTTATTGGAGAAAAGTAGTCAAAATAGCTTTGTAATCATACAGTGAATGTGCTAATTGTAAAATGACTGAAAAAAATGAATGCACTTATGGTTTTTGTCAGTGACGGAGACAAAAATGTCAATGAATACCACTGGTTTTCCTTAATGTTACAAAAAGAAGAGAGCATTGGTCACAATATGGATATAATACCAGTCATTAAGGTAACAAGGTAGATTGCC
Source organism: Protopterus annectens (assembly GCF_019279795.1). Taxonomy (NCBI): domain Eukaryota; kingdom Metazoa; phylum Chordata; order Ceratodontiformes; family Protopteridae; genus Protopterus; species Protopterus annectens. The sequence continues at coordinate 802,920,047 of NC_056743.1, read as the reverse complement.
ACCAGAACTTCCCCGTGAAGGCAAGAAAAACACATTACAGTAAGCACTGAAGGATTACAAACTGAAAGATGTTGCAATCTTGTTATACAAGGAAGGCCTTATCATAGAACACTAGCTGTCCAGAAGTGGACGCCAGAGGATGTTACTCAACACAGCAGGAAACCACGTGGATAAAATGGGCTATGTCATGGAAAAAAACATAAACACTGAAATGGTCTCTCCCAAGTTCTTTCAATGTTCTCACCAAGTTTTTTTAACTACTGCATAAGGAAAGGACTGACTCAGCATTACAAGAAACATTTACAGGCAAATTTTAAGAAATATTGGTACTTAGATCTCATCTAACACATGTTTTATTTTTCTTTCGGTTATTTACCATAAAGGGTGGTTACAGTAAAAAATAAGGTGTGCTTATATTGACTTTTCCTACATAAAGTTATAGAGAATTACTTTAATGTCATACTAAGTTATAGACCATTATCGTCATGTCATACCTGCTTATTTTGCAGATTTAAAAGAACAAAGGCTGATGTACAGAGGCAGGAACTAACTTCCATTACAATTCTATGCACACAGAATAGTGTGGAAGGCTAGCAAAAGTACCTTAGGTCCACATGTCATTCATGTCATGTCAGTCTGCAAACATTTTTGAAGGTCTTCACCTATGAGCAGGGTCATGTAGGCAGGCTGAAGGAGTCCATTCAATGTGGCTTAACACCTTCCCACAATCAGTGCAGGTGGGCCAAGCACAACAAGATCCTATATGCATTACTAACGTAGCGAACAACATCTGCTATACATGACTACTTCAATGCCATTACTCATCATCTTTGTGTATAATCCCCGTGCTAGGTGGCACTTGTGTTATAGGTGTAGTGATGCAATTGTATTTTAAAAAGATTTATCTGGGAGATGAGTAGACAAAGTATATAACAGCTACACCACTGTTGTAGTATTATGTGACAATGGGTTGTCATATATGTATGTGTGTGTTCCCTCACTGTCCAGTGTCTGTCTTAAACATGTATGTTGGTAACATTGTGACCTACTGATGATTACAGCCACCCCATTGAATGTCTGGACTGTATGCTGAGAGTGTCCCATGTGGACTATAACCTGTACACCATTTGCACTAATGTACAACTACATTTGAATGTGGGCAGATATTTCTTCATGGTGACTGCACAGTGTTTCTTGCACCATGCCTGCTTTAACTTCAGTGCTACAGAGTTAGTCTGGTCTCCTCCATGTGTGATATCGACCAAATGGAGTCACTGCGGATACCTTCCGGTGAACATAAAGTCTTGTGGCTGCTGGCTTGATATTACATATGGACATGACACCATTTGTGATTGATGCTTCTTGTTGGGTTGTGGCTGAACATTACTTATAGGTGCCACCTGAAGGGGACAGTGTACTCAATAACTGTCATAATCAATGCTGAGTATAAGGAAACAATGACCTCTTTACATCTGGATGATATTCCATTGGCAAACAGTTGCATTGTGCAGAAGGACTTCCTAACTACTGTAACAGGCTGCTATTTGATCATTTGCTCTCTTTATTGTGATTTGGTGTTCAGTAAGGTCTGTTTCCAGGTGTCTGGAAATCTGTCTAGAGGTGATGTGGTCCCTAACAAATATGGAAACACCACCAACAGTTGCCATCAGGCTTGAAGGCATAATAGGTATAAACAGTAGGTATGGAAGGAGTGCTTTCTATACATTTAAAATACGTTTCAGTAATTACACAAATGTAGATATAGTCCAAATATAGGAGACCCTCAAGGTTTTGTGACTTCTGGTATTGAGTGGAGCCCCTTTAATGTGATTCTGTTTTGGACTTAATATGTTAACTACAGTGGGATGTCCATTAGCTGGATTTCACCTAAAACTGCACTATGAGGGCAACAAAAGCTTCCACTAGTATGTAGAAGCATTGGAGCGAGGCCTGCAGGCTATTACTTACCAAGCACATAGGATTATTGTCCATCTTGTCCCATGATGACACATACTGGATCCTCCTGGAATGGCACCAACTATTCAAACAATTGCTGAAGCCGATTATTATTTCTTTCCATCTTGGCATCATTCTTGAGAAAGGAAGAGTTACAATCTTATATATTGCAAGAGGGCATAGGGTGTAGCACCCACAATATGCAGGGTCGGTATGTTTCACATTGGAGAAAACAGGGGTACTTGTAGGCTCACAAAATACAAATTGATATAATAGGTTTCACTCCTTCAAAGTAGAACTGGGTTTTCTATTTTTGCTTCACTGCACACATAATTAGGATCTGGCTGTCCAGCCTTTAAGGACATTTTCATTCTTTTATTTCCACTGGGTCAGTATCTGGGTTTGCATTCTTTAAACCTATGCTTGCAGACAGATTTATTTGTGCAGAATCAGTTGTAACAATGTCCTGATCATTACAGACTGCAAAGTACAGGTTACATCAACCATGCCCTCCATATGAAATATCCCTGATGTTTTTGTTTCAGTTGCTTGAGGGAAAACTATAATTTAGCTTTGAAAAATGTACTTTCTGTGATATACCAACAACACAACCTGACAGTTCTTCAGAAACATTACCCTTTTCTTTAGAATACATTTCTGCCTTGAACTCCTAGTTTGCTAAAGTTTATATTTCCCAGATTTTTTTTCTTTTTAATAACATTTTTCATATTCTCTTGTAATTTTTGGTTGGTTCAAGCTATTATTCCCACATTTGTAGTTTAGTTTTATTTATTTATTTTTTACATTTATCGGTTCAAAGGCTTCATACCGATTTTCATCCTATTTCATAGATTTCCTTCAGCAAGTTCGGCATCAACGTTATATTTTCTATTAAACTTAAAAGAGGCAGCTTCAGACTTTACCTGTTCTCTGTCTTGCATAGTCACAGAGTTATGCCCTTGAACTAGTTCAGATTGTGCACACTGAGAAAGGGCAGACAAGATGGAAAACTGTATGGTCAGATTTCACCAAAATCTAATGAGTTTTAACAAGCCATAGTAGATTAAAAAATCTAGAGATAACCAGTTTGAATATAAGAGTAGAAATACAGCAAACCCAATTTTTATTTCTGTGTTTAATTAAAAAGAAAGTACTAGAATATGAATGCATCTATGGACTTCGGACACTAATGTAGGCCCAGAATTTATATATAAGAAGCCTATCTCAGGTAACTCTAATGTATTACAAGAGTGTAGAAATGTACTGCCCATGTCAACAAATTGTACTATGAAGCAAGGCCTTTTTCAAATGTGGTCATTTCAAATGCAGAGCTTGTGAGGATAATTGTAGAATTCCAACGTTCTAAAATTAAATACAGAATTGATATTGTTATGAAGTTGTTTGAGATATCATTAAAATATGACTTTTCATTGCAATATTATACCTAATGACATAGACAAAATTTGTAATGCAGTGACTTTTTTTAAGAATATGCCTACCAATACATCAGTTCATCAAATGCAGAGAAGATTGTTAAGTGAAGTTATTTAAGAATCTGCATGTGCTAAATCAGAAAAGTAATTTAAACAGAATCTAAGAGTAGTAGCTAAAAAGTTTCTGAGGGTCAACAAAATATTTGGTAACAACTCACTCAGACAAAGATGAAACTCTAAAGCAAGTGGTTGTACCACTGAAAAATCAAATACAGCTGTTCACGAGAATAAGGCATTTTCCAGTCTGTGGCAGTAACAGTAAGGTGAAAAAGCTATAAGTAAAGTTTGGAACAGACAAATTTGTCACGGGATGACCTTAGTATAGGTGGAGTGGGGGGGAGCTGGGAGGTAGGGAGATAGGTAATTTAGGTTTTGTGTGGATAGGGAGTGGCTAGGAAAGGGTTAATTAAGTTTGGAGCTGAGGGAGGAAGTGAGGTACGGCTAAGGGGTGGGTCTTAGTGGTTTTTGAAGGGGAAACTAGTGTGAGTAAGCACATTTTGGTGTGGTCTTGTTGCCCTCCCAGCCCGACCTGTTTTGGTGATGGTATGATGGGTGGAGAAGAGGGTCAGGCTTGACCCTCTTCTGTTCCCCCTCAGCAGGATATTTGGAATTGAGGTGGTGATTTGATGGTGGATGACTTGGAATGGAAGGATGGAATTGATGATATTAAGGTGAGTGGGGATGCTCCCTTTATGATTACAATGATAAGTGAGCAAGTGGGGAATGCTGCTTATCCAAGGGTGAGCGGGTACATTGCCCTTATGTTAGTTATCTTATTTGTTGCGATGTTTGATTGTGTGTGCTTCAATAAAGTTTTATGTTTATTATTCCATTTCCATTACAATAAAGGTTGTCAAATGTCTGTGGGTGTCTGTGTAGTTTTTATTAGACGGTGACAAATAATAGTGCTGAGAGAAAGCTAAGAGCAAAACCTGTAGAATTTTCAGTTTCTAACATTCTCAGCAGTTAATAAAAGCAAGGGATAGTAGTTGTGAAGCAATGATGAACCCAGATTGTGCAAAGTTTGTGCAAATAGTATAGACTACAGCCTGAGGTAAGAAAATGAGAAAAACATAAATTTATGCTACAGGACTGAAAGTGGCTCATGATGAGATGAGCTAGGCTTGCACCTCCACCTGCAAGTAGAGTGCTGTGATGAGCAAATAGGTTCATAGGTTCATAGGTAGGTACTAGGCTATCGGCCCAAGGGCTTAAGTAAGCCTAGCCAACAAGGTTCCCTAGTTTACGCCACCCAAGAAAGTTAATTTCCTGTGCCCCTGTCGAGCAGAGCCACAGAAGTGATACCTGGGGTGTATTTCCTATTTCCCATCCACTCATCAAGATTTTTCTTAAAGAGTGCTAATGAGGAACTTTGCTTGAAATAGATGGGTAGCTTGTTCCAGAGTATAGGAATTCTCTGGGACAGGAATCTATCCCTCCAGCATGTCCTGTTTATTGTGATGACAAGGTTTAGGTCCCTAGACCGTGTAGCTCAGAGGGATTGGGATTTCTTTAGGTGTAGTATGTCCAACAGATCTGGGTTTAACATCTCCTTGGAGTAGGCGATACACTACAGAGTAAAGCTGGAGTTTTTTGAGATGGTCAGTGTAGGGCATCTGTTTGAGGCCAGTAATCCTCTTTGTGAGGTACTTCTGTGGTCTTTCCAGCTGCTGCAGATGTCTTGTGAGGTACATTCCAAAAGGGGCATTGTACTCTATAATGGGTCCAATGAGTGATGAGTAGAGGGGAACAATGACCTCTTTTTTCCTGGATGAGAACCCTTTTGTGATGAGGTGTGCCACATAGAAGGATTTCCTGACTACTGTGGCAATGTGATTATCAAAGGAGAGACTACTGTCCACCTGGGTCCCAAGGTCTCTTATCACACATTCAGTGTTAAGTAGACTGCCGTTTATGTGGTAGTTCATGGCTACAGAGTTTTTACCAAAGGGGATGACAATGAACTTTTTGGCATTGAGCTTGAGGCCATGCCTCTGACACCAGGCATCTGTCTCAGTGAGGTCCTTCTGTAGGATGTCCACATCATTTGGGGACTCGACTATGGCTCCTAGTTTGCAGTCATCTGCGAACTTCATTAGCCAGAGGCCTTCTGTGTTAGCCTGTACTTCAGAGAAGTAGATACCAAACAGGAGAGGTCCCAGGGATGAACCCTGTGGTACTCCACTTGTCACTGGTTTGAAGTCAGATTTGGAGTCTGCAACTTTTACAGTGTGGGTTCTTTCAGTGAGCCAGCTGGCAATCCATCTTGTGACATAGGGATTTATACCTAGTTTAGTGAGTTTAGCTATAATTCCAGAATGGGGGATTGTGTCGAAAGCCTTGGCAAAGTCAAGATAGGCTGTGTGAACCACCTTACCCTCGTCTACGGCTTTGGTGACTGCCTCAAAGAAGTCTATCAGGTTCCTAAGGCATGATATGCCTTTCACAAACCTGAACTGGGTGGGGTCCAGAGTTTGGAGGTTACCAATGTCTTTGTTTATGAGTTCCATGATGATACGTTCCATGACCTTGCAGACTAGGCTTGTCAGGCTAATAGGGCGATAGTTCCCAGGATCAGTGGTGGCTCCCCCTTTGTGGAGTGGGATAACTGTTGCTGTGCACCATTCAGTGGGCACAAAGCCTGATGGGAGACTATAATTGAACATGGTGCTTAGGTGGGGAGCCAGTTCGTTCTGAAGTTCATGTAAAACGCAGCCTGGGATGTTGTCTGGTCCCATGGATGCTGTGTTTTTGGTTTTAGAGAGTGCAGCTTTTACCTGTATAGATGTGATTACAGGGACTCTGCATTCTTCCTGTATAGATATGGGCCCTTTAGGGTGTGAGAGGGGGGGTAAAGTTAGCACTGAACCTATCTGCCAGGATGTTGGCAATATCAGTTGGTTCTGTATATTTAGTGCCATTGTGCTGTAACTCAGAGCAGATCTGGGTGTTGCCATTGACATAGCTATAGAATGCTTTGTGGTTGCCCTTAGAATCAGTGGTGATTTTGTTTTCATAGCTGGCTTTGGAGGATCTTATAAGGGATCTCAACTTCTTATTGAGGCTGACCAGGGAGCTCCTCCACTCATGAGATTTTACTCTTTTTTGCAACAGTTTCTTTCTTCTCTTGTACAGTTTGTTTATGGCAGGGGACCACCAGATTGGCTTCCTTTTTTTGGAGGATAGCATCTTGGTTCTGTTTGGGATAGCATGAACCATGCACTCGTGTAAGTGCTTATAGAGTGCATTTGTGTAGGAATCAGCAGTCCTAACTGTATTGTCCATCTGCATGAGTGTCATGACGTTTACCACTTCTGTGTTAAGAACCATGAAGTTGGCTTTGAAGAAATTTTTTACCGTGGTTTCCTTAATGGTGGGTGGGGGCGGGATGCAGATATCTACGGTGATTAGGTTATGGTCGGATCTGACCAATGAGAAGTTGACTTCAGGTGTGGAACACCGGTCACTCATGTTGGTAATGACTAGGTCTAGGATATTGTTGCCCCTGGTGTGGGTGTGGATAAGTTGATCCAGGGCATTGGAATTTATGACTTCCAGAAAGCATTGAATGAAGGAGTTGGTGCATTTGTAGTTTTCCCAGTTAATGGTGGGGTAGTTGAAATCGCTCATTATTAGGGTGTTTGGTTGAACCCTAATATTTTCCAGTATATCAAGAAAAGAGGAGTGGGAATCCTGGGGTATGATGGGGGATCTGCAGCAAGCTACAATTTGGATTGCAGTTTTGCCCAGGGTTAGTTGCACTTGGATAACCTCGGATGCATTATGCTGCGCAACTAGCCTGGAGGTGTGAATATCCTTAGTAAATATGGACACACCTCCGCCTTTGGTGTTCTGGTCCAGGTTAGATGGCCAAAAAGTGTGGTATGAGTTATAGCCTGGTAATGCAGGGGTGCTCTCTAGAGCCTTGAACCAGGTCTCAGTCACTGCACAGATATCGATGTTCTCCATTTTAAGGAGTGCCTCGAGTAAGTGCATTTTGAAATGTAGACTTCTAGCAGTAAGTAGCATTACCCTCAGTTTTTGCGTGCCTGTTCCTATTATGGCGGTGAATTTGTAATTTGGACCTTGCCTAAAAAAGACACTATATGGGGTGGCAAGAGCCTTAGCCAGTATCCGGAATCCCAGGGGTGACAGGTGCAGGCCATCTCTGGCAAAGCATTGTGGTCTGTCAACCATGTCATCCCAGGCAGACAGATACTGGATCCCCTTAGAATGACACCAGAAGCTTAGCCAATTGTTGAAGTCAATCATTTTGTCCTTGTACTGTGGTGTCATTCTGGGCGATGGCAGGATGCTACCCAGGGCTAGGGTCATACCTGCCTAGGCTACAAGATCGGAGACCTCTTCCATGTCTCTTTTCATGTAGTCCAGAGAGGTACGTCTCAGGTCATTCACACCAACATGGAGAACGACAGAGTCATATTTGTAATTGTTGTGGAGTGACCTGTGCAAACATCATAACTCAAGTTAGAAAATTGTATACACTGCAGGAATGAAAGCTGCATTTTTTAAATGCAATGCCCTGCTAGATCATTCCAGAGCTGGACATTTATTGAGATGTAGCTAAATATTCAGCACCCTCTGAAAGTATAAGCTTTTGGTGCGACTGAGAAATGAAAGTAACTTGTAAAGATCTGATATAGAGTTCCATGGGTGAAAAAAAAAGAGTACAGGCACTGATGCATATTTTGGTTATGGACACTGTTTATAAGGATATGAGTCAACAGCAGGAATCCATTTCTTTGCAACAAACCATTCAAGCAAGTTATAACCAGAGAATATGGCTTTCCAGGCAAAGAGAGACCAAAGAGACAGCAGTGCCAAAAATTCCACCTAGCTGGTGCTTAAACCACAGCCATTGGCTGAATGTAAAAATGACACATCTCTGTCTCCACTCTCTAAACCAGAGCCTTTTTCGGATGTCAGACATGATAAGCCAATATGCCCAGTGTCTGAAGCAGTGGTTTTGGCTTCAGTGCAAAACTAATGAACTACAAGGCCAATGTGTGGAACTGGCTATTTGAGTGTAGTACAGAAGATCTCATACATCCAAGAACTAGGCAGAGAAGGAGATGCTTCTTGAAATAGAAATATTCCTTAACATGCAATTATTTCCTGAGAAGGATGTAGAGGCAAATGTGCCAGTGCATGGAAAGGAGATAGATCTTCATAAGATATATGCAGAGAAAGAGGTGTTAGTCCCTAAAATAAGAGGCAGAATAATTTATGGAACTTCGCAAGGGAGAGGAGATCATGGTTTGAGAGACTGAGACAGAGAAATAAGACACAGAACTTTAAGAATTAGGAGACAATGTTGTCAGAGAAAATGAATGTAGAAATTAAGTTCTCAGACAAGGACAAGATGGGGCTTCTACAGACTAACGTACTTAAAGGGGAGATGGTGCACTCAAAGAAGAACTTGCAAGTCATGATTTCATTTTCTTTTTCAGACGAATTTCGTATCTTTGCTGAACAAACGATGGAATCTGGCATGAATGATAAAAAAAAGTGAAAGCAACATTTGTACAGAAGATTTCAATGAAGAGTGAACTGCTGAATTCCAGGGACATTTGGAAATGTTAATGCAGTCACATGGTTTGATACTGAGCAAGACTCTGGGAAATGTGAAGTCTGGTTATCTACATGAAGGAATTTCTTTAAAAGATATAGTGAATTATGGAAAATGAAGACTAATCTTTCTTAATATATCAATCCTTCAAGAGCTGGGCTGAGAAACTTTTAATTAAAATTAAAATGACATTTTCCATTACTTCAGGGGGCACTGCATTCTGTGACTTTTTTCATAAAAAAAAAATCAGTGTAAAGTAATAACAGAGAGCAGGCTGAGAGCATCAGCAGCAGCAGTACCAAGAAGAGGAGTGAGGTGCTTCATGAAACAGCATTGTAATCTAACAGAAAGGTAATGTAAGTAATAACACTGGAAGTACCAACAGGAGGAGTGAGGTGCTTCATGAAACAGCATTGTAATCTAACAGAAAGTTAATGTAAGTAATAACAGTGGAAGTACCAACAGGAGGAATGATGTACTTTGTGAAACAGCATTGTAATCTAACAGAAAGTTAATGTAAGTAATAACAGTGGAAGTACCAACAGGAGGAGTGAGGTGCTTCATGAAACAGCATTGTAATCTAACAGAAAGTTAATGTAAGTAATAACAGTGGAAGTACCAACAGGAGGAGTGAGGTGCTTCATGAAACAGCATTGTAATCTAACAGAAAGTTAATGTAAGTAATAACAGTGGAAGTATCAACAGGAGGAATGAGGTACTTTGTGAAACAGCATTGTAATCTAACAGAAAGGCAATGTAAGTAATAACAGTGGAAGTACCAACAGGAGGAATGAGGTACTTTGTGAAACAGCATTGTAATCTAACAGAAAGTTAATGTAAGTAATAACAGTGGAAGTACCAACAGGAGGAGTGAGGTGCTTCATGAAACAGCATTGTAATCTAACAGAAAGTTAATGTAAGTAATAACAGTGGAAGTACCAACAGGAGGAGTGAGGTGCTTCATGAAACAGCATTGTAATCTAACAGAAAGTTAATGTAAGTAATAACAGTGGAAGTACCAACAGGAGGAGTGAGGTGCTTCATGAAACAGCATTGTAATCTAACAGAAAGTTAATGTAAGTAATAACAGTGGAAGTATCAACAGGAGGAATTAGGTACTTTGTGAAACAGCATTGTAATCTAACAGAAAGTCAATGTAAGTAATAACACTGGAAGTACCAACAGGAGGAATTAGGTACTTTGTGAAACAGCATTGTAATCTAACAGAAAGTCAATGCAAGTAATAACACTGGAAGTACCAACAGGAGGTGTGAGGTGCTTCATGAAACAGCATTGTAATCTAACAGAAAGTCAATGCAAGTAATAACAGTGGAAGTACCAACAGGAGGAATGAGGTACTTTGTGAAACAGCATTGTAATCTAACAGAAAGGCAATGTAAATAATCACAGTGGAAGTACCAACAGGAGGAATGTATTACGTAGTGAAACAGCATTGTAATCTAACAGAAAGGCAATGTAAGTAATAACACTGGAAGTACCAACAGGAGGAATGAGGTACTTCATGAAACAGCATTGTAATCTAACAGAAAGTTAATGTAAGTAATAACACTGGAAGTACCAACAGGAGGAATGAGGTACTTTGTGAAACAGCATTGTAATCTAACAGAAAGGTAATGTAAATAATCACAGTGGAAGTAACAACAGGAGGAGTGAGGTATTTTGTGAAACAGCATTGTAATATAATAGAAAGGTAATTTAAATAATCGGGTCTATATTATAACATTGAAGTTCGTAAACATCGAATGTTATAATATCGAACCCTAAACACCGAAATCCGAAAATATCGAACAGTCAGAATAGCAAATTTTTTCCCAGGGAAAACATACACACAGTACAAACACACACAAAAAACAGCAATCCACACACATACATTTAACATCCTACACCTAAACCTAAAATAAACTTTACATACACTACTAGCTATCCACTTACCTTAACCCAACCCTAACCCTAAGGTCCATCACTATCGCACACACACCTCACCCGCGCCCTAACCCTAATTCATCTAACCCACTCCCTAACCCTAACCTACACACAATCGCACACTTACCTGACCCACACCCTAACCCTAACTCACCTAACCCGCCCCCTAACCCTAACCTACACACAATCGCACACTTACCTGAACCCGACCCGCAACATTCCAACATATTGAACGCTGAAAACAGTGAAGCCACAGCAACGGCCCACCGACTTCTTTCCCTGGGAAAGAATTCGGTGTCCTGCACCTTTGCTGTTTTCAGCGTTCGACATTACTGGTTTGATATTATAACATTTGAACTTTATAAAATGCGATGTTATAATATAGACCCAAATAATCACAGTGGAAGTACCAACAGGAGGAGTGAAGTACGTAGTGAAACAGCATTGTAATCTAATGGAGAGTTAATGTAAGTAATAACAGTGGAAGTAGCAACTGGAGGAGTGAGGTACTTTGTGAAACAGCATTGTAATCTAACAGAAAGGTAATGTAAATAATCACAGTGGAAGTAACAACAGGAGGAGTGAGGTACTTTGTCAAATAGCATTGCAATCTAATATAAAGTTAATGTAAGTAATAACAGTGGAAGTACCAACAGGAGGAGTGAAGTACTTAGCGAAACAGCATTGTAATCTAACAGAGAGTTAATGTAAGCAATAACAGTGGAAGTACCAAAAGGAGTGAAATACTTTCTGAAACAGCATTGTAATCTAATGGAAAGTTAATGTAAGTAAAAACAGTGGAAGTACCAACAGGAGGAATGAGGTACTTTGTGAAACAACATTGTACTCTAACAGAAAGGTAATATAAATAATCACAGTGGAAGTACCAACAGGAGGAGTGAAGTATTTAGTGAAACAGCATTGTAATCTAACAGAAAGTTAATGTAAATAATAACAGTGGAAGTACCAACAGGAGGAGTGAGGTACTTTGTGAAACAGCATTGTAAAGTGTACTGACTCGCTGGTCTGTGGATTGTATTAGTCTTGTGTTTATTACTGTTAATGTGGCAAAGCACCCAGCGTTCAACGACGCGTGTTACCTATTGTTTTAATGCGCCCCAGTTGACATGCAAGGTTGGCGCCATATATCTGATTGAATTTATATGTTTCTTATTACACTAAAGTTATTGTGGATTTATGTACATAGTCATAGCCTGTGTGAGCCTAATTACTCAACCGCTCTTCTACTAAAACACGCGACTATAAGATAACCTCTCATTGCTTAAGCAAATATTAGTGTTTTAAGGTTTTCCTGTTTGAGGATAATACTACCACCACATTTAAACTCTATCTGTTCCTCTCCTTCATCATAGGAAGCCTCCCTCAACCAACCCACCACGTGGCTCCTAGACTATAAGTGGCGACGCTGAAGAACCACTATCTCAGTGCGAAGGCACAGGCTGTTCTCCTGCTACCACTAAAATTTTAAAACTATTCCCCAAGGAAATTTGGGTAAAAATACATACCCTCATCATACTATTATTAGTCTATAAAGAGTCTTGCAGGCAGGTGACACAACAATACCTATCATCTAACTTGGCAGCCTTTCCCCAAAACTTTATGCTTAAACATTACAGTCTTAAGTCCCTATACTTTTCTTTTGTTATCTAGCCAGCGAGTTAATAAAGAAGCTGGTCACAAACTTTACCTGACTCAACTACTACCTCTTGTATTGTGTTTTAAGCACTAAGAAAAGAATACTGCAACTCAAAAGCAGTCCCTGTACTTACACGTAGCAGGCTTTAAGACCTTGCAAACTCCTGACTGGTGAATCCCCGCTCCGCTTCGCCCTCGCTTCGCTCGGGCTCGCTCCGCGCCCCACCCTGCCCCCTTATCCCACCCGCCCCCACTATCTCTACATTTATCAGGTCAGTAAACCCATCCCACTAAACTCTGATCCAATAACAGCCCCCTGGCAACTGAATATTTCTCCTCCCACAATCCCGCCCATCTACCAATACCTTAACAAGCATTTCCAACTCCACCTACTTTGATAGCCATTCGCTTATACATAATCATGTGTAAAGTAATGAACTCTATTGCTCCAATTCTAGCTTTACTGTTATTTATCCCTTACTTTGCATCCAGATATGAAAACTACACTCTATTGGGTATTCATTTCCCCAATGGTCACACCTGCAACTATACAAATCTTCCCTCTTATCTTACTTCTACTATCATTTACCCCACTACAACACCATACTTTAAAAATGAGTACCTAACTCAACGATACCCCAAAGTAACCACTACTAAACATGGTCTAAAGAAACTTTTTAAACTACTTAGACTTATAGACTGACTGAAAAAATGTATTGCCAAAGATGGGGATATACACCCCAACCCAGGCCCAAATATCAACCTTGATTCCACAACCTCAAAATTAGCTTCAAAATCTTCCTGCTCTCTCCTTATATTTCATCTTAATCTAAGAAGTATAAATAACAAGGTTCAGAATCTACATGCTATATTAGCCATGCATCTCCCAGACATTATGTGTCTAACTGAAACCTGGCTTAAACCATCCACAAAGGATGAAGAGATACTCCCACTTGGGTATAATATGCAGAGGGTTGATCGGATAAAAAAAAGGGTGGTGGAATAGCTGTAATGTTTAGAAATACTCTGAATATTATTTTGAACCCATTACAACCTCCCAAGGTCTCTAATATGGAGCTAATTGCCCTACAAATATGCCTAAATAAACACAAGACCATTAATCTCATTGTAGTTTACATTCCCCCTGGGAAAAACTTAGAAACCTTGGAAATAACCCTAAGTTGGTTAGCCATGAACTACCCCCAAGAGACCATCATACTGGGAGACTTCAACATAGACTGGTCCCAATTCTCTGACTAGACAAATCCCCTACCCATTAACCTATATGGCTATTCCCAAAACATTACGTCTCCCACAAGAATTGGAAATACTAAGCAAAAAGAAAGCACCATCGACTGGATTCTTACCAATAAAGATACACATAACTATACCACAGGTACCCTCCCCAATGATCTTAGCGACCACCTTGTCACTTTTATAATGAAACATAAATTGGTGATCACAAGACCTCCTATATATAGACTTGTTAGAAATAAGAAGAAATTTCTTCCAGCACTTTTCCTAGATGAACTCAAATCCTGTAACTGGTCCATGCTAAAAACACTTCCCCTAGATGAGAGTGTGGGTTACTTCAACGACACATTTCTAAAAATACTGGACTCCCATGCACCAAACCGCCTTATAAGATCAAAGATCCGCATAGCACCATGGCTAACTAAGGAAACTAAATCAAAAATTAAGCTTAGAGACCAGGCATGGGACAAGTGGCGATCCACGAAAGCGCCCATAGATCGCATTAAATTTCAGCAGCTTAGAAATTCTACAAAGTCAGATATCACCCAGGATAAAAAGAACTATTACTGTCACCTCCAGGACAAACATCAGAATAACCCAAAGAAGTTTTGGGCAGGTTTTAACAACCTCCTTCACTCTGGGAAACCTTCTACTCCTACCCCCGCTAAACTACTGGAAAAGATCCTGAAGAAATAGCTAATATGTTTAATTCATTTTTTACTGAGACCATCCAGTCCCTAGCCAGTAAGCTACCTTCCTCTACATCTTCCACAACTACTTCTATCCCCTCCATAACCAATGCTATTGGTAAATCTCCACCTGCCTTTAGCCTTCATCCAATATTCACCTCCTACATTAGCACCCTACTGAAGAAACTTAAACCATCCAGCTTATCGGCCGATCGACTCCCAGCTGAATACTTACAAATAGCATCAGATGTTATAGCCTACCCTATCTCAATCTTGATAAATAGAAGTATAACAGAGTCTAAAATCCCCTCTCTGTGGAAAATATCATATGTCATCCCACTTCACAAGGGTGGCTCCTCCACGGAAATATCAAACTTCAGACCTATAGCAATAATGTCCCCAATAGCAAAAATAATGGTAAGGTGTGTTCACAAGCAACTCCTATACTATCTCACCCTAAACAATCTTTTGTCCAAAACTCAACATGGCTTTCGCCCCCATCACAGTACAACTACCGCCCTCCTCTCCTTTGTTGACTCAGTCAACTGCAACCATAATAACAAACTAATTACCTCTGCTCTCTTTCTGGACCTGTCAAAAGCCTTTGACATGGTTAATCACCAACTACTGCTCCACACCCTTGAAACCCTTCACATTGACTACTCAGCCCTAAGCTGGTTTGATGCTTACCTTTCTGGTAGACAAGCAGTCCAGTGGCAAAGCAAGCTATCTCATTTACTACCTAACACCATAGGAGTTCCCCAAGGCTCTATACTTGGTCCCCTTCTTTTCTCTGTATTCATAAACGATCTCTATTCAGTCATCCCAAAAGCCACCTGCATTCAATATGCAGATGACTCCACACTGATCCGCTCTGATGTTTCTCTCCATAATCTCCAAGTAGTTACCCAAAACTGCTTTGCTGCGGTTGAAACATGGTTCATAGAGAGGAAACTTATCCTGAATCCAACAAAAACCAAGTTACTACTAATTTTCCCCACCTTAGCCACTTCCTTAGGACAACACCCTCCACTTACTAATAATATGACCTTCCACGTTCAGTCCACTAATGGTACCATCATAGAGCCTGTCACAAATGCCAAACTACTAGGTGTCACTATCGATCACAAGCTCAAATTTGATATACACATCAGTCAAACTATAAAAACTGTAAACAAGAAACTAGGTTCCATGTACAGAATTAAAAACTTTCTAACTCCCAATACCAAACTAACCATTGCACGTACACACCTTCTCTCCACCCTACTGTATGCCTCCCCAGTATTCTCCTTCCTCAATAAAACTGAGCTCAATAAACTCTCTATGACTTATAACCATATTGCCAAATTTGTAACAGGAGAACCGTACCATACTCATCACTGCCTAAACCTAAAAAAACTTGCCTGGTTAGAACTTCCCAATCTTCTTAAACTTAATCAACTTACTGAAGCATTTAAAATAATCAATGAACCAAATAAAACCCCCTCAATGAACAAACTTTTAACCCCCTATTCTAATCTCAGCTGCCTCCGATCTTCAAATAGTGTACTGGTACAAACTATAAAATCTAATAACTTAGGTGGGGATGCTCTTTACGCTAATTCCATAGGAAAACTATGGAACTCCCTTCCTAATAACCTAAGACTAACTACCTCCCTTAGCCAGTTCAAAAGTAACCTTAAATCATTCCTAAAAACTCACTGGCTATGTCCCTGTACTAAACCCGACTAGTCCTAAAAGTTCCTATACCCTCTATGTTATTTCCCAATGCCATCTCTCTTCTCTCTTTTTCCACTAGCGCCCTGCTATACTATGTTATATGATCTCTAGTTCCTCGCAACAGCCTTCTACTCATTAATCACTATGAGCGTGTTATGGGATAAATCTTTACCCTTCTCCTCGGGGCCTATAATTTAATCTTTAATATTGTCTAGTGAACCCATGTTTTCACTTATCCACATATTACATGAATTACTCAAATTATAGCTAAGTTTTAAATTGATGTCTCTTCCTACTATGTTATCCAGAATTTTTGTTATGTTTGTAAACCAAAGTCTTGTTTGGATTTATGTGGAGGTTTTTCTCCCTGAACTTTTATGAAACTGATATGTTTAAGTTGTGTCTCATCTTACCATGTAATTATGAAATTATTGAAATGTAACTCAAAGTCTTGTTTTTTACTGTGGAGCTTTTCTCCCCGGGTCTCTGCTGAAAATGGATATGTATCCAGTTGGACTAACCCGGTAAACAAATGTAAAATAAAAAAATAAATAAATAAATAAAATAAATAAATCTAACGGAAAGTTAATGTAAGTAATAACAGTGGAAGTACCAACAGGAGGAATGAGGTACTTTGTGAAACAGCATTGTAATCTAACAGAAAGGTAATTTAAATAATCGGGTCTATATTATAACATTGAATGTTATAATATTGAACCCTAAACACCGAAATCCGAAAACATCGAACAGTCAGAAAGCAATTTTTTTTCCCAGGGAAAAAATTCGCTATTCCGAGAAACATACACACAACACAAACACACACAAAAAACAGCAATCCACACACATACATTTAAAATCCTACACCTAAACCTAAAATAAACTTTACATACACTACTAGCTATCCACTTACCATAACCCAACCCTAACCCTAAGGTCCATCACTATCGCACACTCACCTCACCCGCGCCCTAACCCTAACTAACCTAACCCACCCCCTAACCTACACACAACCGCACACTTACCTGACCCACGCCCTAACCCTAACTCACCTAACCCACCCCTACCCCTAACCTATACACAATCGCACAGTTATCTGAACTCAACTCATAATGTACCAACATATCAAACGCTGAAAACAGCAAAGCCACAGCAACGGCCCACCGACTTCTTTCCCTGGGAAAGAATTTGGTGTCCTGCACCTTCGCTGTTTTCAGCTTTCGACATTACTGGTTCGATATTATAACATTCAAACTTTATAAAATTCGATGTTATAATATAGACCCAAATAATCACAGTGGAAGTACCAACAGGAGGAGTGAGGTACTTTGTGAAACAGCATTGTTATCTAACGAAGAGTTAATGTAAGTAATAACAGTGTAAGTACCAACAGGAGGAATGAGGTACTTTGTGAAACAGCATTGTAATCTAACAGAGAGTTAATGTAAGCAATAACAGTAGAAGTACCAACAGGAGGAGGGATATACTTTCTGAAACAGCATTGTAATCTAATGGAAAGTTAATGTAAGTAATAACAGTGGAAGTACCAACAGGAGGAGTGAGGTACTTTGTGAAACAGCATTGTACTCTAACGGAAAGGTAATATAAATAATCACAGTGGAAGTACCAACAGAAGGAGTGAGGTACTTTGTGAAACAGCATTGATATCTAACAGAAAATTAATGTAAGTAATAACAGTGGAATTATCAACAGGAGGAACGAGGTGCTTTGTGAAACAGCATTGTAATCTAATGGAAATTTAATGTAAGTAATAACAGTGGAAGTACCAACAGGAGGAGTGAGGTACTTTGTGAAACAGCATTGTTATCTAACGGAGAGTTAATGTAAGTAATAACAGTGGAAGTACCAACAGGAGGAATGAGGTACTTTGTGAAACAGCATTGTAATCTAACAGAGAGGTAATTTATATAATCAGAGTGGAAGTACCAACAGGAGGAGTGAAGTACTTAGCGAAACAGCATTGTAATCTAATGGAGAGTTAATGTAAGCAATAACAGTGGAAGTACCAACAGGAGGAGTGAAGTACTTTGTCAAATAGCATTGTAATCTTACGAAAAGTTAATGTAAGTAATAACAGTGGAAATACCTACAGGAGGTGTGAGGTACTTTGTGAAGCAGCATTGTAATCTAATCGAAAGGTAATGTAAGTAATAACAGTGCCAGTACCCCCAACTGTACCACAGTTTCAATAACTTGTTTTTGTCATCTACATATAGTGCTATTAAGCACTGCTCATTGTTTACTGTCAGCTTTGCTTCTTCCTGTCAAGAAGTTAGTTTTGTTCTACAAATTTGTTGTAAGACTGATTTTCTGTCTAGTTTTATAGCAGTCAGCATACAGTATTCTAACCAAGCACTTGCATTTGTTTCAAAGGGAGTTATGGGAACATGAGCCATGAAGGGTTTGCTGAGCTTTCATGGGACTGAAGCCAATACTATTTTAGGTGACAAGTCCCTGAACACCCCTTCCCATATGACCATTATGCTGAGCAGAAGTGCTCAGCTGAAACAGCTGCAGTTTCTGGTCCTGGTTTGTACATCTGTAGATTTAGTTGCATTCCGTACAGTTAATTTCTTTTTGAACTATTTTCTTAACACTAGATTTCTCTGTATTTGTCATCCTAGTGGCTTTCCTTCTCTCTGGTTACACTTCTGCCTCCTTACGTTCCTTTTATTGCAGTTCAGTATCACCACTGTTTTTCACTCAAATTTATATTTGGTTTGATGCCATTTTTTCTTTCGTATCCTTTATCTTTCATTAAATTCTATGATACAGTAGAGCCACGTTAATAAAGACATGCAGACTTTTTAACATTATTGTTCCATCTAATGCTACTCTTTAGTGTAATTCTTCCCCCCTTCTAGACAAACAGAATTGAGTCTCCCATAGTAACTCCACTTTGAAAGTCTCAATAAAAAGAAAAAATATCTAGTGGCCACAGTAAAAAGAGAAATCATTCCTATGAGCAGCATTTACAGAAGTTCAGGAATACTACAATGCTTTTTGATGCAATTTAAAGAAGAAACACCTACAGACTTTTAGGGGAATGTAACTCAGTAAAGACTGAACTATACCAGAAGAAATGCTAGAAATATTAGGTTTTTATATTTACATGTCACTTGTATGTGTCTACTGTTTCCTTTAAATTTACTATCCCATTGAAAACAAAGATTCCGATAAAACTAAATCTAGAAATGTCCTCTTCCTAACTTAAACTCTACTTGCAGAAGTTTATATAATATAAAGCCTATGAGTGCCACTTACCCTAAGAATAATGCCAGATTTATACTGCACCTAAAAAGAAAGGACCAATCAGAGGGCTCAATGTAGGCTAGAAATCTGTCGTGCCCTTTTGATTTAGATTCCGGAATCTGATACCAGTAATGCCAGCTGGTGAGATGCTGTATGTACAACTAGCTTTACCAAAATGTGTGCATGCCCCCTCATAGAAAAAAACACCTAATGATTCACTGCTGGGTTCTTAATGTGCTATATGATTGCTATTTTGAGCACTGAAACTCTTTGTAAAAGGGTTAAAAAAGCAAAGCATCCTGATTAGAGAAATAGCATTCACTTCAGGTTTTCACTGACAGTACATGCAGGTAGTCTCAAAAAGGGAGGATGCTTTTGATATAACCTGTTCTACACAAGGAGCCTGCATACTGTCTTGGCATTACATTTAGCCACACCCACTCCTAGTCACTATCACAGGAATTATGCCTACTGCCTCCTAGGCATCCCACACTGGGATGATGCCCATCCCCTAGGCATTCCCCCACTGAGATGATGCCCAGCCCCTAAGTAGTTCCATGCATATGTTCAGTCATTTTCAGTTCCCATGGGCAGTTACATAATTAAGGCACACATAGTTTGTTGTTCTTATTGTTACCTAAGTTCTAGTCCCCCATGGTGAAAGTATTCCTAACTCTTAGGTAGTCCTACATTGGGAACATATCCTCTGCAAGCAATTGCATTCACTAGAAAACATGGTTTGCACTTAGCCAGTCCCACATCATAGGTGCAGAATGCCAGTAATAGATGTGTACCCTCTCTTAGGCAATCTCTTACCAGTACTATACTTTTGTATAGCAAGCCCCATTTAAAGTATGTACTCCCCTGTGCAACCACATAATGGGGATGCATCTCAAACAAGGGTCAGTACCATCCCACTATGGGGATATAGCCACGCCTAGGCATTTTCACACTGGAAGAATGTTTAGCCCAAGGCAGCTCCCTACTTTGGGCACAGTCTCATTTAAGTATTCTGAAATTTTGGATATTCCACTTTTAGGCAGTCCCTCAGTGGAAGTATAACCAACCCCCTTTGCATTCTTATAAATGGATTATTCCAACTCAGTCATTTCCAGAGTGGTACAGTCCCACTCCAGCCACTCCACACTCACTAATACACATAGATTATTGGTGGAACAGGGGGTGCACTACACCTGAAGCACTGAATAGCACAACGTATGTGGGATGGGGAGTTGATTCAGTGAATCATGCAACACATAGAAAATGTTTCTCATTAGTACTAGCTGATGTAGAGGGCAAAGTGCAAATTCCTCTTCTCCAAGGAGTTCCTGTCCATTCTCTGATACTTCTGTAATCTAATTTGTAGTCGTATCTATGCATGGCTTTAGACAGTAACATCACAAGCTATTTTATGAAGGAGAATTTTAGCCAGACATGACAAGTAAACTTCTTTCTCTCTCTAAGAAATTGTACCAGCTATGATTTCCTATGGAAAACAGTGATCAACATCATGTTCCTCAGTGTCTTTTTCTTCGGGCAACTGATGCTCAGGGAATTTCATCTCATCCACCTGTAGTGGAGCCCTGTTTTAAATGCTATTCTAACACAATCTTCCTCCTGTATTGTTTTTTTTTTTGTTTGTTTGTTTTTTTGTTAGCTGAGTAGACTGACTAGTCCAAAGAACCAAAGAGAAAGATGAGTGAAGTATATATACAAACTCAGCACATAACCTACAAAGAAAATAATATTTGAAATAAATATAGGAAGAAAAATGCCAAACACTGGCTATAAAATTATCAACAATTAAGATAAAATTGATTCATTCATTTATCCTGTGTTGTTCTTCTTCTTTCAGCTTTTCCCGGCTAGGGGTCGCCACAGCGGAACTCTGGTCCGCTAATGATTGGCAGTAGATTTTTTATGGGTGCTGAGGTGCCAGCTCAATGCCCAACCTTCAACGAAAGCACGCCCATTCTACGCATGTCTTTCAAATGCCACTCGACTGCGGGGAGGACATGCAGACTCCACACAGAAGGCACTTCAGCTGAGAATCGAACGGGAGAACCTCTTGCTGTAAGGCAACAACGCTACCGCTGCACCACCGTGGCTTTCATTTATTCTGTGATTAACCATTATTCTCATTAAGTGTTGGTGGGAAGCTGGACACTACTTGACATACAATGGGCAGAAGTCAGAGAAAGTTATCTTGGTTGGTGTGCCGGGTCAGTCCATTCCAATATGTGTGCATACACACACTCACAAACATATGTGCATGCATGCACACATATACACGCACGCGCACACACACACACACACACACACACACACACACACACACACACACACACACACACACACACACACATTTAGTCATACAGGCAGTTTAGAGGATTACCCACACAGGTAAAAACACATGTAAAACATTAGTAGAAAATCCACAATCAAGGGTAAAGTGCCTCAAATGCAGCAACCAAACGAAATCCAAAAAACAGAGTTTGTTGAGGCAACACCACGACTATAAGAAGCTAACCATTTATTTGAATAAAAAGATGATGAAACACAGATACAAAAAAACGTTTCCAGTAAGTGCTTTCACATTCAAACTGAATGCTTCATCAGACTGTTAAATAACTCTAAGTTAATTACCTTTAAATATCTTGTCTCTCTCATTATGAAGCCAATCATGTGCTATGCTCATGAATAATAAATCAAAATAACATCATGTGGCTATATAATAGTGGTATTACCATAATTCTATTATCGCAATTCATGCAGCTACTATCTAGAAGAACATCTCTTAGTTCATAAATACTTTAAAAACATAAAAGTATAAATATCATAGGCATATATCATATACGAAAATGTTGTCATACAAAAATATTAATATATGCATATCTTCTAGAAAACTATCTAAATACAAATAAGGAAATGACATAGAAAACAAATATATATCTCTGAACTATATATGAATCTATAAAATGCTGTACGAATATGTAAAATACTCTATGTTACTACAAAATTTATACTAAAAATTTTTGCATAAACCATAGTATCTATTACATCAATATATCTAATTCAAGTGTCAACTAGACTGATAAATAAATATTTAAAAATTCATGAAAGATGTATGTCTTAAATTCATGAGGAATAAATAGATAAATATATACTGATGTGTATATAATTTCACGTTAAAAATAAATGTTAATCAGAATCCTATATTGAATGTTTAAACAACTATATTATGAAACTAAAAAATCTAAAATCTTTTGTATCCTGGCAAAGCACTGTGTAACTATCTAGAATATATATAACAAACACTCTGTAATACTAAAAGCCATCCTATCTGTTACATGTATAGATCTATCTTGGTATCAGCTAAAGAACATATAAAGGAAATGTCAAGCTTAGGAAACTCAATGCTTGAAATTTCGAGCTGCTAGAAAGGGTTTCAAAGAAACCCTATCATTACGCCCTGAACCTTTGTCTGCTTGTAACCTCAAGATCCATCTGATTTCTCTTTGTTCAGTATAATTTGTATGATTACCTAGCCTAACATTCCTGTATATCAATTCTATTACTATGAACTTAAAGCTATGTGCGGTGCCTTTGTTCATGATATGTTTCGCTAAGGCATTATTCTCGTCTTCCTTATTTATAGCATATATATGTTCTTTTACACGTTCCCTTAAAGTTCTTCTGTATGTGTAGTTCTCGGCGTTGAATTTGAAACCTGTGTTCCTCTCAAAATATTACTCTGCGGAGGTACACTCCTCTCTTGTTGTGTTATTGGCTCTTCACCCTTTCTGTTCACTGTTGGTTGTTGACACCAATCATCAACAACCGACGGTGAACAGAAAAGGTGAAGAGCCAATAAGACGACAAGAGAGGAGTGTACTGAAGAACCGATATCAACGGCTAGTAATGTCACTACTACTGACAATGGAGAGGGACATAGGCAGCGAACACATGAACTACTAGCCACTGAAATCCCAAATACATCTAGGGGAGCTGTACAAGATGTTCGTAGAAAAGAATTAAATGAAATCAATGAGAGGGTAACACAGAATTTGAATGGTGGTTTCTGTCCTTTTCCCCTGCCGATACGGATACAGCAGAAAACGCCTTGGTCACCATTGAATGGACCCAGAAAATGCAAATTACCAGAAGAACGACTAGAATTTCAGAAAAAGGTTCTGCGACCCGTAAGTCAGACCTAGTGATTAACATCTCTAACCATATATTAACTGAACAGGAAAGAAGCCTCTTAAACAAAGGGCTTTCTTTCATTCCAGCTAAAGACGTTGATAGTACTGATCATATTATAGATTTAAAAATGTTTACAAGGAATTTGAATCTTAAAATGATGTTTGGTAGTACGAATAGCAATGCAGAAAATATATTTAAGAAACCCTCAGTATTCGTTCCGCAAATGCATTGTTGAAGCTTTTGAGAGAGCTATGGAAAGAGATTTAAATGAGTTGTATAACAATAATAAGGGTATGAAACATGATTTTTATAACCTAAATAAGGAAGAACAAAGAGCACTCAAAGAGCTACAGTTAAACAACGATATAGTTATAAGGAGAGCCGACAAAGGTGGAGCAGTAGTCATTCTTGATGCAGACATGTATAAGACAAAGATGTTGAATTTGTTAGAGGATAGAGAGACATATCTCAACATAGATTTGATAAAGTTGAATAGAATCATTAATGATGTACAAGATGAATTATATGATTTATTTTTATGCAATGTGATTGATTTTGATCTATATAAATATTTTTCAATAGAAAAAACAGTTATACCCACTTTTAGAGGCGTACCCAAGGTCCACAAAGACACTAAGAATCCACCTATGAGACCGATAGTGTCGAGTAAGGGATGGCTCACCGAGACCATCTCCATATATCTCAAGAAACAGCTGAGGAAAGTATTGGAGCAGACAGAGACAGTAGTTAGGGATACACAGCAGTTCATAGAGAGTCTCTCTGACTATGCACTACCTGATAATAATGGTGAGATTCGGTACATGGTAACACTAGATGTGACTTCACTCTTCACCTCAATTCCAAATGATGTAGGTGTTGAATATATGAGGTTGTTCCTAATAGAAAAGAACATGACAAGAGACTTAATAATAAGATGTGCTATGTTAATGGATGTTGTCTTGAAAAATAATGAGTTTGTTTATGGAGATCAATATTTCCTACAACAGAAAGGGGTAGCCATGGGCACCCCATGTGCAAATTCATACACCAACATTATAATGGCATACTGCGGATATACATATATAATGAGGAGTATATATAAGGAGAACATCTTGTTATACAAACGCTTTGTGGATGATGTTTTTTTATTGTGGAAAGGTGAAGAATCCAAATTACGAGAGCTCATTGTTTTATATAAATGGAACCACAGATTTTTTAGTTCTGACAGGAAAATGGTCAACAGAAAAAATAGAGTTTTTAGATGTTCTCCTTACAAAAGAAGGAAGTACTATACAAACACAGCTTTATAGAAAAGAATGCAGGAAAAACTCAATATTGCACCGCACTAGTATGCATCCCTCCCATGCATATAGTAACATAGTAAAGGGACAAGCAATAAGAGCATCTAGACTCACCAGTCAAGATTCGAAGTTTCAAGAAACAGTTGAAACACTACATGGTGAATTTGAAGAAAGAGGATATAAAAGAAAAGAAACAGATTGCTTGTTTAAAGATAGCATAACTAAGAGGACTTCTACAGGGAAACCCTTTATATATGGTAGTAACCATGATTCCAATACACAGGATAGAGTAAGAGATAAAATAGATCCAAGTAAGCCTGTGATATCTTTTACGAATAATAACAAAAAAATTAAAGAGATTTTTATGAGAAACTGGAACATTCTAACTGCTGATGAAAAATTACATGGATTAGTAGACGACATTCCCAATTTTACCTATGAGAATACAAAATCATTGAAACGCTTGTTATGCTATGGAAATAATGAGAAGAAACAAGTTGAGTCAGCTAGAAAAGGAACATATGCATGTAGGGGATGTAATCAATGCTCCTACATGTTAAATAATAACAAGTTCAGCCACCCTGATACAGGGAGGGAATATGACTTTAGTCTATATGCAGACTGCAAGACACGAGATTTGATTTATTTAGCTACGTGTATAAAATGTGGCTCTTTTTATGTAGGTATGACTAACAGAACTTTAAGGGAATGTGTAAAAGAACATATATATGCTATAAATAAGGAAGACGAGAATAATGCCTTAGCGAAACATATCATGAACAAAGGCACCACACATAGCTTTGAGTTTATAGTAATAGAATTAATATACAGGAATGTTAGGCTAGGTAATCATAAAAATTATACTGAACAAAGAGAAATCAGATGGATCTTGAGGTTACAAGCAGACAAAGGTTCAGGGCTTAATGATAGGGTTTCTTTGAAACCCTTTCTAGCAGCTAGAAATTTCAAGCATTGAGTTTCCTAAGCTTGACATTTCCTTTATATGTTCTTTAGCTGATACCAAGATAGATCTATACATGTAACAGGATGGCTTTTAGTATTACAGAGTGTTTGTTATATATATTCTAGATAGTTACACAGTGCTTTGCCAGGATACAAAAGATTTTAGATTTTTTAGTTTCACAATATAGTTGTTTAAACATTCAACATAGGATGCTGATTAACATTTATTTTTAAGGTGAAATTATATACACATCAGTATATATTTATTTATTCCTCATGAATTTAAGACATACATCTTTTGTGAATCTTTAGATATTTATTTATCAGTCTAGTTGACACTTGAATTAGATATATTGATGTAATGGATACTATGGTTTATACAAAAATTTTTTAGTATATATTTTGTAGTAACATAGGGTATTTTACATATTCGTACAGCATTTTATCAAGACATTAATGATTTTAGATTCATATATAGTTCGGCGATATGTATTTGTTTTCTATGTAATTTCCTTATTTGTATTTATATAGTTTTCTAGAAGATATACATATATTATTTTTGTATGACAACATTTTCGTATATGAAAAATGCCTATGATATTTATACTTTTATGTTTTTAAAGTATTTATGAACTAAGAGATGTTCTTATAGATAGTAGCTGTATGAATTGTGATAGTAGAATCATGGTAATACCACTATTATATAGCCACATGATGTTATTTTGATTTATTATTCATGAGCATAGCACATGATTGGCTTCATAATGAGAGAGACAAGATATTTAAAGGTAATTAACTTAGAGTTATTTAACAGTCTGATGAAGCATTCAGTTTGAATGTGAAAGCGCTTACTGGAAATGTTTTTTGTATCTGTTTTACATAATTTTTTTATTCAAATAAACGGTTAGCTTCTTATAGTCGTGGTGTTGCCTCAACAAACTCTGTTTTTTGGACATGTAAAACATTAGCTATAGCATCAAGAATAGTTAGGGCACAGTAATAACAACTGCACAGCCAAATCACAGTAAGCGTACACAAAATATTTTAGGTCATGTAATATGCAGATATGAGAGAACTATGAAGGGTTCAGTAAAAGCTGTTTGTATCATTTTTTTAAGACTATTTATAAACTGCTATAAAAAAATGTTTATTTTGCCAATGTGCCTACCCACCATCAGGCTTGCCCCAGACAGACTTAGCCCATTTTTCTATGTACTAGATATACCAAGTACAGTATGGTACAGGGATGAGGGGCATTGCGAGATTATGCCATTCAGGTAGCCATTGTGGTTGATTGTGCCTGCAACAGCATCCTGGTGATGAGGGCATATTTACTAGCCCTAAGCTGCCGCCCCCGCCCCCGCCACACACACACACATACACAGTGTCATGAGCACCTGCATCAAAGCAGGAGCTTCTACACCTCTCTATCCACTCGTTCTCACTCCTTCTGACATGCAGATAAAGCTCACCATTACAACCCACATTCTTCTCCCCAGTTATGGCTCTTCTCTTACCAGGCAAGTCTCCTACATTGGAATAGAGGCACTGACTAACTGAGGACCATCTTACCCTCCACCCAGGATTGGCAAGTCAAATGGCCCCACTCCATCCTTCTCTGTCTATTATTTTCTGCACTCTTGAATTCAGGTCACCTAGGTCACAGTCAGTGTTTCATTCCTCTGTGACAAGAGCTGGAACATTGTTTTTAAGATTGGTTATTTTGATTAGTGCCAAGTTTGATGAACCTTTTCTATAATGGCATAGTATGATTGCTAATATCTACCGTCAAGATTTTCTTTTCTTATATAGTTGGTAAATAAACTTTGATTCTTTGCATTTTTGCTGGGTTGTGTCTGAAAAGGATTCGTTGGACTAATCCAACTAACTGGAAAATAAGCTGGTAAGTGAGTCCATGTTGCAGAGGCAAGTTTTTTGTATCTGTTCTTTATTCTCACTGCTGCAGTAGTCTGTAGGATATATGGATTGTTTCTTGCCTAGGAAACAACAACTGGTCAAGTTTAAAGAGCTCTGGCCCTCCTCACTCCTTCACTCTGACTTAATCCCAAGGAGGGAAGTCAGTAGTCAGAGTGAAGCTTTATTCAGTACTTTCTTGCCATCTTGAGAAGAAATATCTTTCAGACTTCACAGGAGCAGCAATTGGCTAAGAGTTTCACTTCTGGCAGATAAGTCCCCACCATACCTCTCAACCTTTTAGAGCACCAAAACTGGACAGAGCCAAAAATAATTGGGGGGGGGTCATAAATAGGGACATATTTGAAATATTGTTCTTAGAAACTTGGAAAGTTGCTAGAATAACATGTTTTCTATTAGCATGTATTTTCTGAAGGATAAGAAGTATGAAACTCAAATGACTGTCATTACCAGTGATTTGTCAGAAAACCACAGCGTTTATGAATTGCATACCAAAAATATGAGGTGAAAATCTGGACATTCTGTAAAAATCTAGACAGGTGAGAGGTATGGGACTTCCTACTGGGGATCGCCTACACTCAAAAATTATTACCGTTTTATAAAAATAGCATTTTATATATTTTTTCACTAAAACAATATTCCCCTTTAAGAAACCCATTTTTTCCATTATATCAGAGGTTTCCTGCCAGGGACTGGTAGTTTTAACTTTGAGTGTTTATTAACATATTTGAGACTAATTTTGTGAACAATTATGTACTGCTTGAGTAAACTTTGAATTTTGTGAAACAGAAAAGTTTACTGAGGAAAAGTAAAGATACCTTATCCATATGTAAATCAGATAGGGTTCACTCACCATCTTAGAAAGCTGCACATAACTGGCATTGGGCATTTGTGTTAAAATGCATTTTATAAAGGATATGAAGTCTGAAACTCAAATGTATGTCATTATTTAGTGATTTCATTCCTCATATCATCCCAGTGATTTGCCAGAAAGCCACAAATTTTAGGAGGAACAGTCCAAAATTTTGAGGTAAAACCTAGACAGTTCAGAAGTATAGGTTCATAGGTTGGTACTAGGCTATCAGCCCTAGGGCCTATACAAGCCTATAACAATTCCTTGGATATTTCTTCCCACAATATTTCCTTCCCTGGACCCCTGTCTAGCAGGGTGACTGACATGATCCCTGGGATGAATGTCCTATCTCCCATCCAAATATTAAAGTTCCTTTTGAAGAGGGCCAAAGAGGCGCTCTGCTTGACATGTATGAGCAGTCTATTCCAGAGTCTCATCAGTTATTTTTTTTTTATTATTCCTACTATGGCAAATCCAATATCAAGCAATATCAAGGCACATTCCAATGAAAGGGATGGACTGTAGAAGCTTTCTAGAGGCAGCTGCATGGTCCTCTGTAAATACTTGTAAAAAACATTACAGACTGGATTCCTTTTCAAGGTCCAAGTCAAACTTTGCTGGGAGCATTCTCCAGGGGCTCCTGAATCCATATCTTTCCTCCTTCCAGGTTGGACAGGTTTTGGTATTCAACCCATATAGCCTAGGGCTACTACAGGAGTAGGAATGATGAACATAGTATAGCTGTTTATGTTGCCCTTACCTATAACAGATGTTTGAATTTCTCACTGATGCAAATAGCCATACCCACCCTCCATTCCCCTACTATTGTATATAGTTATATTTGGGGGTCTATATCAGTTTGTTGCAGTGCAATTGTAGCAAATACTGGATGGTCGACCCTCATTTAGCGAAAATAATTTCAGTGATTAGCTGAATTTACCGAGGGCAAGTAAATACTTGCCCTATAGCACAACAGACTGACAGCTACTCAAATCGAACCCACCCAAGTGGGGGGTTTCAACCCCAATCCCTAACTATATATACCAACTCTAAGATTGCACTACAGTGGAAAAAAGGGCAAGGATGTGCTGTAGGGCAAGTATTTACTTGCCCTCAGTAAATTCAGCAAATCGCTAAAATTACTTTCGCTGAATGAGGGTTGACGATCCAGTGTTCGCTGCAATTGCATTGCGATGAACTGATATAGACCCAATATTTGGCATATCAATTAAAGCTGTGTTTGTTTCTAGTTTATATGTTTTATTGTTGTAATTGGTTGTTTGATTCAGGATTGTTAGGGTCTTCTATCATTGTATGGTCAAGAAAGTCCTGAAGAAATCTCCACTCTCACTGCTGATTTCCCTCATTGGAAATAGTCAATCAGCAGTTAAAGTGGAAGAGCTTTTTGAAGCTGTCTTCTTGTTGTTGTTGTTTCCTAGTTGGGAAATAATGAATATAGCCTAAGGGCTACTGCAGCAGTGAGGAATTTGAACATCTGCTGTTATAGATAAGTGGAACTTACATAACTGTACTTTCTCCAGTTACTTTGCGAAAGGTGATCTTGTAGTGAATCTGGATTGGTGTGTTTCAGTGTAGACACACCTTGTTGTAGTGAATCTGGATTGGTGCATTTCAGTGTAGACACACCTTGTTGTAATGAATCCAGATTGCTGTGTTTCAGTGTAGACACGTCTTGCTGTAGTGAATCTGGATTGGTGCGTTTCAGTGTAGACACGCCTTGTTGTAGTGAATCTGGATTGGTGTGTTTCAGTGTAGACACACCTTTTTATAGTGAATCTGGATTGGTGTATTTCAGTATAGACAGTTGTTCCATCCCACTGAGTAACGATTTGTGAGGTGGACAATTATGTTGTTAGATAATTTTGTAAAGGAGGGCACTGAATAAACGAATTGCTCTAGCATGTGCCGGTAGACAGTTGAAGTTTATCAATAGTTCATAATGATATGTTTCTAACCAATAATGCAAAGTGACAGATTTTGTTTTCTGTTTTCTATCAGAGGTAAGTGCTGTCTTTGACTGCTGCTGTGTCAGATAAAGGCAAAATGTACCTGCTACATGTCTCTATTGAAACGTCATTGTGTAGTAGCAGCCTGTTAGAAGACATTTGCTGCTGTAGGTGGGTACAGGTTAGGCTGGAGACTAGAATTCCCTGATGTATACTGTCACACACTCTGCCAGCAGTACACGTCTCCATTCACTGTCTACAAGTACATGCATGGTGTAGTGGAGAAACCTGTTCAGAGAGGAAATTCATAATCCATGATCTGTTGTACGTATTCTTATACTTAGTACGAGTTTGGAGTAGTGGCATGTAAAATGTTTAACAGATTTGTGAATCCCACACATTGTCTTTTGTATTTACAGTAATGCATTATGACCTGGTCAGTCAATTTCAGTAGTTATGAGTATAATTTATTCATTTCCAGTTATATTATATCAAAAGTATGTCAACTTTTGTATCTATAATGCATGTATGTGTGAGTGAGTGTGTGTGTGTGTGTGTGTGTGTGTGTGTGTGTGTGTGTGTGTGTATGTGTGTGTGTGACTGTACGAACGTGTCATTACAGATGCAGAGAGTTTGATGAGTAACACTTGTTTTGCCACATATGTAAATATAGCTAAACATTTAGCGGAACACCTGCTATAAGGCTGAGGATGTTTCATAAGGACACTGTTGTGGTTAGGTTTGACAGTCTCTGTCACTGCTTCTTATTATGTTTTCACCATTACCCATAACAGTTAAAGTGTAAACTGATGATGATGATGATGATGATGACGACGATGATGATGATGGATGACAATGATGATGTGTGCTTCCTTCCTATCAGGCAGTAGCAGTGGCTCCTGGAGCAGGGAGTGCACATGTGAGTATAAAATGGGTCTATATTACAACGTCGAACTCACAGGAGTCCAAACATTGTAATATCGAACTCAAATGTCCGAAATACGAAAATAGCAAAGCCACGGCACACCAATTTTTTTCCCAGGGAAAAAAATCGGTAGGCCATTTTCGGGGATTTGCTATTTCCTCCACTGTGGTGCGATCTTGGAGTTGGTATATTTAAGTACAGGGTATGTGGTGGGAACAGCCCCCCACATTGGGGCAGCCCCCCACTTTAGTTTAAGTTTAAAGTGTAAGTGTTTTTTTTTTTTTGTAACAGACTAGCGATTTTTTTTCCCCTGGGAAAAAAATTTGCTGTTCTGTGTTTTTGTAATTATTGGGTTTAGAACTTCATGGTTCAATATTACAATGTTTGAACTACTATGAGTTCGATGTTGTAATATAGACCCATATAAAACAGGTCACATCTTAAATCCACATGAAGTATGATGAGCAGCTACCATAACAACAAAGGCTTCAATGCTTTATGTACAATCACTCTTATTTTACAACAGTCATTTCTCTACCCAGTACAACATGCATTTTCACACTGTTCCACATGGCCTACAAGTTTATTCTTTCTTACAGCATTAGAGTTGCATATTATTTATTTGCATCCTGAGATTTGTTATGCACCAATGAGTATGAATTTGGTAATATGCATTTTATTAAGCAGTGCATGCAGGTCGTATACCACAATGAACTTTTCTAAAGACAGCATTATTCAATTATCAAAGGGAACATTGATGTGATAAAGTAACTTGATACAAAAGTATTAAACATGTCTCATTTATTTGCATGTCAGCATCTTTTTCTGTCATTGCTTGAATGCAATACATTGCCTTTCTTACTTCTGTGTGGGGGTCCTGCATATGCTAAGGAAATAACCCATACATTACTGTCCATATAAATGTTATTTATCAAACAGCTTGTATATAAGACATGTAGCTTTAGCGATGGTAGAGTTACATTCAAAGTACCAGGGACAACCCAGCTGTTTCATCTATTAACAGCTGTCATATTTTTGCTTTTTTCTTTAATTAAGATGAGGAAACTGGGAAGGGGTTGACACACTCATAGCATATCCTTGATGAGTATATCCTGGAAAAACACAAACATGAAAAATAAAATGACAATAGAAGGAGAAGACTGTGACAAAAAACAAGAATTTTCTGTTGGGGTGTGGAAAGTCCAATGTACACTCACATCCCCACATCTGTAAATATGCTAACTCCGAATCTGTGCAGCCTTGGAGGTAAGTAAACAGATTCCTGCACCCACTGTTTCTCATTTTCATTGAAAACACTGGCTAAATTTTAATGCAGTCCAAACTATTTATGCACCCTCTGTTTAAAGATGGATTAAGTATACCATGTATCCTGAGATGGGCACAAAGTCAGGATTCAGAAGTTGACCAATTGTACTCCACAAATTTTAGGGTTATTTTGAGAATTATTTCTGTTGGTACAGAAATTAGTTTTAGAGTTAAGAGAAAAGAGGATAAAACCTGATTTCTAGAAATTAGTTTTAGAGTTAAGAAAAAAGAGGATGTAACCTGATTTCTAACATCATCAAATCACTTGTGTCAGCAGGAGTTTTATTTAGTACTAAATGAGTCATTGATGGTCTCCATGTGGCATTATGGCTTTAATTTCTGAAGGGACTCAAGGAACATCGGAAGTTCAAATTCTGTGTTTTTGAAGTAGAACCATATTGTGAAAGGTCTTCATGAAGATACGAGTGAAGCACGATCATGGAGGGCATTATTGTGCCTCAGTAATAGGCTATCTGTTAAATTGTTTTGTAGTTGTTTTATTATTAGTATATACTTTTCATTTTTTTATATAAGATAGTTCTTCCACCTAATGTTTATGCAGGACACGTAATTACTGTTAGAGAAAGTATTTTACACCCAGAATATAAGTTATGTAAGTATTTAATAATAGCCACATGAATGCACACACACACACACACACACACACACACACACACACACACACACACACACACACACACTCGCACACACACATGCGCATGCACACATACACAGTCACTTACATATGTACAAAGACAGATTTAGATGCACAGACAGACTTACACATATACAGAAACGCAGATCCACATACACATTCACACACACACACGCGCACACACACACACACACACACACACATATATATATATATATATATATATATATATATATATACATATACACACAAAAAGACACACACACACACACACACACACACACACACACACACACACACACACACACACACACAGAGTCACTTACATATGTACACACATATGTATACATGAAGACAGATGTAGAGGCAGAGAGACAGTCTTGCACATATACAGAAACTCAGTTACATATACACACTCACACATACACATAGATACATAGAAAGTGACATGTACACACGTACACACATAGGTGCACCACAGTTTTGACTGTGCCCCTGCAGGTGATCAAAGGTATGAAGAAATACATAAATTATGACAACAGTAATATCAACCACTTACATTGCATAGCGTTACAACTCCTCCTCAACACACACACGTGCACAGCCATACGTGTACACAAAATCTCTCTCTGTTACACACACACATACATACACACACACACACACACACACACACACACACACACACACACACACATATATGCACACGCTGCCACTAAACAAGACACTCAGACACACGCCACAAGAAACACACACAAACAACACTAAACTGATACCCTTACTTATCCCTACCTCTAACCTGCAAACACTGACGCACACAGTTATCTTCCACCCACACACACACAATAGACAAAACCACACATGCGCAACACTAAATCTATCCCCACTGTAGCCCTTACTCTAACCAGCAAATATTCATACACATACTCACAAACACTAATGCCAGAAACATAGGTTCATAGATTAGTACTAAGCTAACTGCCCTTGTGAGCCATTTTAATCCTAGCCAATTATCCCTTGTGAGACTCAAACCCTACACCTTGCGTTTGTAAGGCAAACACCTTAACCATTAGGCCACCCTCCCAACCCTAATCAGCACTGCCAAGTCTTAAACCCATGGCCTTGTATACCATAGTCAGAGCAATGCACCACTACACCATTTGATCTATAAATAATCACCCCTGCCAAGTCTCGAACCCAGGACCCTAACAACTACAGCATAGTGCATTAGCCCACTAGGCCACTCAGCTTCGATCTAATCAGACAAAATTTTCTCTTTATGCCATCATCCACACTCAACCAAATATCCACTTCACTCAGTGTAATTACCACACATTGCTCTCTGTAGACAAAAGTACAGAGTAACAGTGATAAACATATGTACAGTATGTATATGTAGGCCTGCATCAGTTTACAAAAGACAACGTTATTATGGAAATACTAAACTTATATACAATTTTCTAAAAATATGTTCATAGGTTCATAGGTAGGTACTAGGCTATTTGCCCTAGGGCCTATATACGCCTAGCCAAAAAGGTACCCTGGCTTTCGCCAACCAAGAAAATTATTTTCCTGTGCCCCTGTTGAGCAGAGCCACAGAAGTGATCCCTGGGGTGAATTTCCTATCTCCTATCCAATCATTAAGATTTTTCTTGAAGAGTGCTAATGAGAAGCTTTGCTTGATATAGATAGGTAGTTTGTTCCAGAGTATGGGAAGTCTCTGGGACAGAAATCTATCCCTCGAGCATGTTCTGTTTATTGTGGTGACAAGGTTTAGGTCCCTAGAGCATGTAGCTCAGAGGGATTGGAATTTCTTTAAGTGGAGCATGTCCAACAGCTCTGGGTTTGGCATAGCTTTGTATGTTAGGCAGCGATCACCTCTGAGTAGGTGATATGCGATGGAGTAAAGCTGAAGTTTTTTGAGATGGTCTGCCTACGGCATCTATTTGAAGCCTGTACTCCTCTTTGTGAGGTATTTCTGTGACCTTTCCAGTTGTTGTAGATGTCTTGTGAGGTACATACCAAAAGGGGCATTGTACTCTATAATGGGTCTAATGAGTGATGAGTAGAGAAGAACAATGACCTTTTTTTTCCTGGATGAGAAACTTTTGTGATGAGGTGTGCCATGTAGAAGGATTTCCTGACTACTGTGGTGATGTGATTATCAAAGGAAAGACTACTGTCCACCTGTGTCCCAAGGTCTCTTATCACACTTTTGGTGTTAAGTAGACTACCACCTATGTGGTAGTTCATGGGTACAGAGTTTTTACCAAAGGGGATGACAATGCACTTTTTGGCATTGAGCTTGAGGTCATGGCTTTGACACCAGGCATCTGTCTCAGTGAGGCCCTTTTGTAGGAAATCCACATCGTTAAGAGTTTCAATTATGGCTCCTAGTTTGCAGTCATCTGCGAACTTCGTTAGCCAATGACCTTCTGTGTTAGCCTGTACTTCTGAGAAGTAGATACCAAACATGAGAGAACCCAGGACTGAACCCTGTGGTATCCACTTGTCACTGGTCTGAAGTCAGATTTGGAGTTTGCTACTTTCACAGTGTGGATTCTGTCAGTGAGCCATTTGGCAACCCATCTTGTGACATAGGGATTTATACCTAGTTTAGTGAGTTTATCTATAATTCCAGAGTGGGGGATGGTGCCAAAAGCCTTGGCAAGATCTAGATAGGCTGTGTGAACTTTGGTGACTGCTTCAAAGAAGTCTATCAGGTTTAGGAGACATGATCTGCCTTTTACAAACCCAAACCGGTTGGAGTCCAGAGTTTGGAGGTTACCAATGTCATTGTTTATAAGTTCCATGATGATACGTTTCATAGCCTTGCAGACCAGGCTCATCAGGTTAATGGGACAGTAGTTCCCAGGGTCTGTGGTGGCTCCCTCTTTGTGGAGTGGGATAACCGTTGCTGTGCACCATTCAGTGGGCACAAGGCCTGAGGTGAGGATATAATTGAACATGGTACTTAGGTGGTGTGCCAGTTCATTCTGTAGTTTATGTGGAACGCAGCCTGGGATGTTATCAGGTCCCATGGATGCTGTGTTCTTGGCTTTGCAGATTGTGTTTTTTACCTGTGCAGCCATAATTACAGGAACTTTGCATTCTTTCGATGTAGAGATGGGCCCTTTAGGGGGGGGGGTAAAGTTATCACTGGACCTATCTGCCAGGATGTTGGCAATATCAGTTGGTTCTGTATATTTAGTGTCATTGTGCAGTAACTCAGAGCAGAGCTGAGTGTTGCCATTGAGATTCTTGACATAGCTATAGAGTGTTTTGTGGTTGTCTTTAGAATCTGTGGTGATTTTGTTTTCATAACTAGCTTTGGAGGATTTTATGAGGGATCTCAGCTTCTTACTGAGGCTGACCAGGGAGTTCCTCCAATCATGGGATTTTACTCTTTTTTGCAGCAGTTTCTTTCTTCTGCTGTAGAGTTTGTTTATGGCAGGGGACCACAAGACTGACTTCCTTTTTTTGGAGGATAGCATCTTGGTTCTGTTAGGTATAGCACGGTCCATGCACTCATGTTAAGTGCTTATAAATTGCATTTGTGTAGGATTCAACAGTCATACCTCTATTGTCCGTCTGCATGGGTGTCATGAAGTTTGCCACTTCTGTCTTAAGAAGCGTGAAGCTGGCTTTGGAGAAATTTTTTACGGTGGTTTCCCTAATGGGGGTGGGGGAGGGGTGAGATGTGGATGTCTAGGGTGATTAGCTTGTGGTCGGATCTGACCAACGAGGAATTGAACTCTGGTGTGGAACACCGGTTGCCCATGTTGGTAATGACCAGGTCTAGAATATTGCTGCCCCTGGTGGGGGTGTGGATAAGTTGATCCAAGGCATTGGAATTTATGAATTCCAGAAAACGTTGAGCAAAAGAGATGGTAGATGAGTAGTTTTCCCAGTTAATGGTGGGGTAGTTAAAATCGCCCATTATTAGGGTGTTAGGTTGTACCCTAATATTTTCCAGTGTATCAAGAAATGAGGAGTGGGAATCCTGGGGCATGGTGGGGGGATCTGTAGCAAGCTACAATTTGGATTGCGGTCTTGCCCAGAGTTAGCTGCACTTGGATAATCTTGGATGCATTATGCTGAGCAACTAGCCTGAAGGTGTGGATATCCTTAATGAATATGGACACGCCTCCACCTTTAGTGTTTCGGTCCAGGTTAGGTGGCCGAAAGGTGTGGTATGTATTATAGCCTGGTAATGCAGGGGTGCTCTCTGGAGCCTTGAACCTGGTCTCTGTCACTGCACAGATGTCGATGTTCTCCATTTTAAGGAGTGCCTCGAGTGAATGCATTTTGAGGTTTAGACTTCTCGCATTGAGTAGCATTACCTCAGATTTTGCTTGCTTGTACCTGTTAAGGTGGTGAGTTTGTCATTTGAACCTTGCCTAAAAAAGGCACTATAGGGGTTGCAAGAGCCTTAGCCAGTATTCAGAATCCCAAGGGTAACAGGTGTAGGCCATCTCTGGCAAAGCATCGTGGTCTGCTGATCATGTCATCCCAGGCAGACAGATACTGTATCCCCTTAGAATGACACCAGTAGTCTAGCCAGTTGTTGAAGTCAATCATTTTGTCCTTGCACTGTGGTATCATTCTGGATGATGGCAGGATGCTACTCAGGGCTAGGGTCATACCTGCCTGGGCTATAAGATTCGAGAGCTCCTCCATGTCTCTTTTCATGTAGTCCAGGGAGGTACGTCTCCGGTCATTCACACCAACATGGACAATGAAAGAGTCATATTTGTACTTGTTGTGGAGTGACCTGAGTGCGTGCATTGTGTGGCGGATCTTGGCACCTGACAGGCAGCTGACAGTAACTTTCTCCTTGTTTAGCATGGTGAGTGGAACATCAGTGTGCCTGACTATGGAGTCACCTATGATTAGAGTGTTGGGTACGCTGTTATGCCTTATGGGCTGTGGTTGAGTGGCACACTGAGTTTGTGGGCTATGTGTCATTTGGGTTGTGTTGGAGGGTGGAAGTTGCTTGCGTTTCTGCTTTGGAGGTGCCTGCTGCTTGGGCAGATTTTTATTGAGAGCCTCCGTGAATGTAGGTGTGTGTTTTGTGTTTCTATGTGTGTGTTTTGGTGGTGTATGTTTTGAGGGACTATGTGATGAGTGTGGTGTGGTGCAAGTATTTACCCTCTCCTCTTGACTGTCTAGTCCAGTCTTGGGTGAAGAGAGCTTGGCTTCCAGTTTGGCTACATAAGTCCTGCTCTCACAAGTTGTAGTGTTGGGTGGTAGGAGGAGAGGGTTGTCTGTGTACATGAGGCAATTGCTGCATTCCCCCAAGATGCCCAGATTCATCAGGTAGACAGGAGAAAACACTGGGAACTGACCCTTAGACATGCCTGGATAGGTGCTTATTTATTAAGTAGTAAAACCTGTTTTACTCTAGACAAGTAAGGAAAGTTGAGTGCTGTAGTAATTTATAGCTTATTTAGTGCTTACAATAAGTTCTGAACAAGTGCTGGGCTCAAAGAAACAGATTTGAGTTTTAAAACTAGAAAACTGGCTAGTTCTAAGAGAAAATTTGAAGAGCGGACTTTATGGTTCCGGGAATAGTTTAACCCTAGCTAAGTGGGGGCTCAGAAGCTTACAAACAGTCCTGGATACAGCAAATTTGTATCTGGACTAGACTACTTACAGGAAAGGCAGGAAACAAGCTTAGAATTTTTTTTTTGTAAAGTGGAAAGGAAGTAAGGAGGAGCAGAAGATAACTCAAGGTTAAGAACTAAGTGGATTGGCCTTCTCAAATGTTCTCCCTTTATTAGGTAGAATGAGGTAATGACACTAAACTGGAAGGAGTGTCCCAGATCAAATTTACAGTAGTGGAGGGCAACTGCAAAGCCACCAAGTATAAGAACAGGATACCAATAAGGAGGGAGGGTGGGAAACAAAAATCAAAACAAACAAACCCAAACAGGTGCTTAATAAATGTAGAAAAGTTCCAGTTAATACCTCACACACAGTGAAACTAGCTAGAAAAGTATGCAGCAGACAATAAAAGTGCTATAAATAACTCATAAAAATAAGCAAAAAAACAAGATACTTAATGTTATATATCACAGATCAGGGTTTTCTCAGTGACCTTTCTCTGATTAGCTCAGTGTGACATGGCAGAAACACTCACAAGTTAACTTCTTAAGCAACAGAAAGTTGAAACCTGAAACAACTTTAAAAAAAGTTCGAAAGAACCAATGAGGTGCTTACTCCAAGCCGTAGTCCAGGTAACCCCAATCAGCCAATGACCATAACCCCCCCCCCTCACTGAAATGCAAGAATGGCTTTGACTAAACTAAGATGGACTGGAACATGTGCTCAGACACACAGTCTCTACAAACAAACAACTAGGCCCAAAACGCAAGCCTGAATATGGACAATGCTACAACTACCCACACTACTTAGGCAGAAAAAAACTGCAGAAATACTCTATCTAGATAACAAAAATATTGTCAATGCAACTTTTTGCTGCATTATGTTTAATCAACACATGAGATGAAGTTTCTTATTGTCAGTGCTGCAGGTCAACAGCTGTTGCTTTGTTACAAATTTTCAATTCTATCTCCCAGGTTGAGTGATTTGAAATAAAGGGGTGTGCAAGTTAGCTGAGCCCCATGTGAGTGGGTGTTCTGTGTCAGAGCCCTTTATGGAAACTATGTTTGTTGATGTGAGTGAAATATTGTTATGTGCAGCATTTTGTGCCTGCATTTATGTGACACATATTTTTTTAGTTACAATAATCGAATTTCAGTTATGGATTGTTTTGCAGGGCAAAAGCCCTTCTCTGCACCCAAACAGCCATACCTCCATTAACTGACAATCTAACTCCCAGGTTGCAGTTTCTGTGGAGAAGGAATGCATGTGTGAAATGCAGCAAGCATCATATGTTGCCCTTTCCCCAGCATAGCGCCACCCTGGATTAAGGATATTAATTAGCTGGGTGGGTGTATGAGGCTTGTAGTTCTGATAGAACAATGTACTATTTATTTATGTTATACCCATCATTTTTCTTTTGACAAAATGTTCCTGAGTTGGACAGTTCTCTGAATTGTTTTAAATAAGTTTGGACTCCTTAAAAAATGTTTTGCATAAACTGATAATTTTCTCAGTGTAAAATGAAAGAATATGCTGATTCATCCTATGGTCAAGTGAATTTTCTACACAAATTCTCTTCCTGTACTGTGGTTCAGACTGCATGGTGAGGCAATGAATTCCACATGAGAAGGTGTGTAGCAATGTATGAACAATTGTGTGACATCATTAAGAAGTGCAAATGGCTAGGTTCATTCTCTGATCTCAGTTAAATACCTGTGTTTCAGATATCATTGATCGTTCTTCCTTACAGCAGTTCTGGCCTGTTAAAACAGCATGTGATATTATTGCCTTACACTACACTGATTTTATACTCTTGATATAGGATAACAAAATACAGGCACTGTATAAGGTCATCCTTTAATTGCCCCTGATTGCACACAAGTTACAAGTTCAGTACCATCTGCCCGTTAGTCTTGTGTACTTACTGCTAATATTCTACCCACTTCTGTTTTGGCAGTTTTATTTTACTCGTTTGCTCTTGCAGGAAATGAGTAATAGCTTTTAAGAAGCCCACGGGAAGCCACAAAAGAGGAGTGCCTAAATATGATCACATTTACTGATGACTATCTTTATTAAGGTAGTGCAGCATTAGTTGTATGCCTCATATATTATAACACACTTGCTTTTGCATTACTCGTTTCCTCCTTAACAATTTTATAAACGCAATACCTACAGCAAAAGCCAAAAAGGAAATGCAGAAGGATGAAAGGGGAGTATATGCAGGCCATAATCCCTCAAGCTGTCTAAGATTTAGCATACTTAACAGCAATTTAGAAGAGCAAAACCTAAATTATATGCAAGTCCACATTAAAGGAGAATTTCAGTGGCCATCACATGTCAGCTGACCCAGACTGTGTGCAAAGCAACCATTAGATAACTAGTCAGGAAGAAAAGTGTATAACTATGCATGCCCTCTGTTGTTGTCCATAAATTTGCAGATGTTGTCAGCTCACTTCATACAGTTTTATAAATAACTTAATCAGATTTATATAAAAGATGCCTACACACTTACCTAAGGACCATTTTGAAGTTGTTGTTTGTCTTTTCGGCTTTTCCCGGTTAGCGGTCGCCACAGCGGAACTCCGGTCCGCTAATGATTGGCAGTAGATTTTTTTTATGGTGCCGAGTTGCCAGCCCGACGCCCAACCATCAGCGAAGGCACGGCCATTAACGCGTGTCTTTCAGAGGCCACTTGACCACGGGGAGGACTTGCAGACTCCACACAGATGACACTCCAGTCGTGAGTAGAACAGGAGAACCTGTTGCTGTGAGGCAACAACGCTAAGGACCATTTTGAAGTAAACATTTTAAACACATCTTTCAGTGCACATTGTACTTGTCAGAGAGAAACTTCCCCCTTTTCTTCTTGAATACTGCTATTTTGTATGACCACCTTTTGTATGTGTGCCAGTGCCTGACCACCGAGTAGAAGACTGTGTTCAGTTTACAGCTTTTTTTGCACTTGAAACACTTGATTTATTTAAAATATTTGATTTATTATACTCCCACGAGTGAAGAATTGTGGCAGACAAAGACATAGGTTGGTAGTCACTGACATACGAATATTTGAGATGGTCCTGTGTGAAGTGCAGCAGAGCTAATCATAGATATAACTGGCAGGGACAGCATCTAAACACGGAGGAAAGACCCCCATAAGAAAACATACGCACAGTGGTAATGAAATGGACAGTGCTATGATACCATATGGCAGGGGCAGTGCTACAGCAGTATGCATGGCTGATGTGATCAATATCGCGATTAGGGCAGGTTGTCATGGTTAGGTCGGTGCATGTTCATGCATGCCATGCAGCACAGCTGCAGCTAGCGGCCAAAAGAAGGGCACAGCTGAGCATATTGGTCAACAGAAAATCTAATGCAGATCTGCACAGCACAATGGCAACCCATTTGAGCGTGTAAATGAGGAGAAAACGGAGTATATAAGGAAGTAGCAGCAAGCAAAGGTAAAAACAGAAGGGTAACCATAAGGTATTAAAGGCTGGGGAGGGGAGGGGAGGGTAATTTCTTTTTGGAAAGGAACTTTATTTCTAAGCCTTACATATGAAGGTTAGGTGAAGAATGTACTGAAGAATGGAAATGGATGGAAAAGAGAGAGAGAGAGAGACAAGGGCAGGTATCAGGGGCAGACAGATGGGCTTGTATGCACACAAAAGGAGGAGAGGACAGTAGATAGACACATGCATACAAAGGGTGGACAACTGGTGATAAAGGGGACTGGACACTGAACAAATAATGCAGAATGACATACACAGATATAGCTAGCTAATCTGATGTCTGGTGCATTCTCCAATCTGGCACTCCCTCCCCTCAAAAAAACAAGCTCTTCTCCCTGATCTGGCATTCCAAATATAAGGAGCAAGCCAAGACCATTCTTTACAAACACTTACAAAAAAAAGCTGTGCTTAAACTGTTGCAAAGTACTTGCTACATTTGTAGCAAGCAATTTCCTATAGTTTATGGTAGACATGGAGCACTAAAGTGCTTCCTTGGAAACTGCAATTGCAAATCCCCCCAAAATCTTTTTTGTTTTTATTTGAAGTGCAGGAAACAGATTGCTACACTTTCAAATGAAAGAAGTTCTTTTATTTCTTAATGTCAAACACAGAGCGCTAAAGTACTGCTTCAGTTGAGAACCTGAGAGCATTGCAAAT
Organism: Protopterus annectens; assembly: GCF_019279795.1. Classification (NCBI taxonomy): domain Eukaryota; kingdom Metazoa; phylum Chordata; order Ceratodontiformes; family Protopteridae; genus Protopterus; species Protopterus annectens. The sequence goes on along the minus strand of NC_056743.1, from coordinate 802,876,569 downwards.
GCAATACTGGCATTGATAAATGCCAGTAATATACTGAGGACACAATCACTCCCCGTAACAGTTTGCGCACAGGGCAGCTACCCACTTCAACCCACCCTAGCTATGCTTCTGGTGATACATAATAGAGGGGACACATGGAAAAGAGGATAGGATGGATTCATGGTATGGCTGAATGCCAGGCAGACCAAGACGTCAACCGAGTGGCTGATATTATGGGCTGGTTTCTCATCCGGGGGTTAAGTGGCCAGAGTCTGCTTGTCAAGCTACCAATTATGCGGGAAGATACTCTGCACTGCTAAGATTGGAATCCAGTTGCTGTTGCACCTCAAAAATGACCCACCTTAACTACTGATGCTAGGAAACTATTGGAGACTCCTCAGGTCGAGTCTCAGAAGAGGAGCCTTCACCCTACCCATAACAGGTAGACATGAACCTTCCAGGTCATCTACAGCAAGGAGATCATTGTCTGTTTGCCAGGAGGAAGTCATGGCAGCCACTGGTGATCCAGCCCGAGAGTGAAAGTGGCCAACAGAGACCAAGATGATCTTGGCCTCACTTCCTCTTCTACAACTGGTCCTGCAGGATGCTGACACAATGGTTAGAAATTATCTCACACACAAACACACACACATGCACACATATGCTAAAAGCACAAGTGTAAATGTACAGCTGTTTGGCACAGAAGTCTACACAGCCTGTCTGCTAGGAGAGGTGCTACCACCTACTGCAGCACCCACCCATGTTCAGCTAATGCTTCTCTATAGCCACAAAACAAGGCATGTCCTCTTAAGCATGCATGTACAACACTGTACATAGGAAAAGACAATGGTATAAATGCTTACTGTACATCTCTGGTTCACTGTCCTGTACCTATGCCTTCCAGCATTGGAACAGGTAAGGATGATCTCACGTCATCACAACTACAATGGCACTGCTTCCCAGTATGACTTGATGCCTATTGCATCACTCAGCACCTGGCCCAGTTTATACCAGGTGTGCACTTTCTTCAAAAAGTCATTAGTCTGGCCCAGAAGGTGCTCCTTGAAGCCTCTGTGCAGGGCAAAGAGGTAAATTCTGTTCTCTGTGGCACACTATGCAAGAGCACTGCTTTTTATAATTGCTGAGGCAGTCAGGATCATCCAGTATGTCCACTGTGAGAGAAATATGATAGATGTGTGTGCACTGACATATGTCTGTGAATCATATGTCATATAATATATTGTTGCACTGTGGCAAGCTAAATGAATACACATGTTGCATGCATGAGCCAACAGATTGCATGCTTTGCAATGTGACATGCACAGTGCATGTCAGCTTCTATGGGAACAGCATCACACATAGGCAGTGTTTCACATGCAGTGGTGCTGTCTAGCTTCTTTAGCATAAGCAACATGTTAACTGCCTCCCTGTTAGCATGACATAACTCATTTAACTTCATTTAAAACACAACCATATAGTTATAATATAGAGGAATTTGAATAAAACTGCTGTACATAAGGTGCTTCAAAGAGATAAGGAAAAAGATCATCATCAGCCATTGCAAGCCTTGTGGAAGATGTTGGAATGAGAGAGGCCAGTGTCAGGATGTAGGAGCAACTGGAACCTCATGGTGGTACTGGGTTCTTGCTTTGAACATCAGAATCTGTGAGGATTACATGTCACAGAGGGTGTGTGGTTTCCCTGACTAAATACATAAGCATGGGTACAGTAGTAAGGGGGTGAGCCTGTGCATAACACTAACTGCAACTGTTAATCAGGTACATTAAGGGTGGGAAGACCATGGTCATACACCTGTGCACCTTGTGGCATAGCATGTACACCCACTAATTGAATGACTCACTCACTCACTCACTCACTTACTCACTCACTCACTCACTCACTCACATGTTTTGCCTCAGAAGTACATGTACTGGCTTGGTCACCTGAGGGAGGCAATACCATAAATATGTTACTAGACAAGGGAATGATGTACTACTATAGGTCCTCAACGCATGCATAACGTGATCTTGCAGGGATAATTGCAGGATGTAAATACTGTAGACAGCCATAAGAGCTGTGATGAAGGGCCACCAATAAGATACTGCATGTAAATCAAAAAGTTCAGGGCATTGTCACAGAAAATGTCTCCACAAGAGTGAACTACTAACACCAAAATAGCTTAGAGAAGTCACGGATTTTGTGGTGTCACTCAACAACCATGGGGCGTGGCATTCATACTTGGGAGTGGCTTGGTTGTGGGAGCTAGACTGGCACAATGCAACCATGTATCAGTAGCATAAGTAAAAAGGTTGTATACTAATTAGTTAATTAATCATGTGATGCATATTAGGGCTGCATCTTGGGAGGATGTATTTAAAGGATGTTACTCAGTACTGTCTTATCTTTTGTCTGAACAAGTACAGGTATTATCCTGTACGAAAGTGCTTATTTTTATCTGCAATAAATTTTCAACTTGAGTGCACCTTGGTACAGAGCCTACCTTTTTGCTCATTTTCCAGTTTGTTCTTGTTTTACAATGTATAGTTTGTTTTTAGTATGGCTACTGACCTTGGGCTTAGCACTCCCTCATTGTTTCCAGAGAAGTCCATGGAGATGAACACTACTCAGGATATCGGTGCTTTAACCTGTTTGATATATGCACTTAACAAAAAAGTGGATGATTTGGCCAACATGGTAGTGAACAATTCGAACAAACCAGCTACCTATTCCAATACCATGGAGGGTCGTTTGTCCTCCCCTGCAGCCTCTGCTACCTCTGGTTCTGCAGCTACTTCCAACCATAGGCACGGAGAGGAGAATTCCGATGTGCGGAGTACATCTCAACATTTGAATGAATCAACTACCTTTGAAAACTCAAACCAGAATGGTAATGTAACTGAACTTACATCTACCTTACAGGGACCGGCTTTACTGGTTTTGAATTCTAACAATACTTTTAATTCTGATGTTACAGACAGTTTACATAGATGGCTGCAGCCCATGCCTAATTTAATTTTAACACAACTTATTCAGCCAATAATACTGTTCCCAATTCATCACCTAATATTAGCAACAACTTGAAGAACTTAGATGCACAATCATTCAAGCTGAAAAAGTTACAACTGGAACTATTATACTTCCATGAATGTATAAATAGAGGTATTGTGCCGAAAGGCTTGAGAACTTGGTGCTACCCAACAGAGTTAATTCCTGATTCTCCATTTCATATGGAACTTATTCAGTTGTTCAGTCAGCAAGGCATCCAGCTAATGGAATGCTTTTTTAAAAACTATAACGAACAAATCAAATCTTTAGAGGAAGGAATCCGTGTTTTAGATGACACTGTTAAACATGACATAGAATTTCACAGATATAGATACGATTATGATCATATCTTCAGTAGCATCGATGCTCAGATGCTGAAGTTTCAGACAGCTAAACTAAACTAACTCAGTAGGGATGAGAACAAGTATAGCAGGAGAATTGCTTATCCACGCCCTCCGGAGTCACAGCAATGGGGAGTGACGGATCGTACAACCAATCAGAGTTCCAGAATGACGAGTGACATGAGAACTTCAAGAAATTATGACGCTTCACTTTTAAATTCGCTTGTAGAAGGAGTTAATGCCATGCTTGTAGCTGAGGGTCCTAGACAAAGTGAAAGATTACAGAACGAAAACAATTATGCACATTCTTCTAATAACATTGGGATGCAACCAAGCGACATTCTAAATTAACAGAATTTTCAGGAGAATCAGAACTCTGCCCAGCCAAATCCGAACTACAAAAACAATAGGAAAAGAAACCACAGAAACCAGCGACAAGCTCGGAGGTAACAGATTGCAGCCTTTGCCCACTTGGTGAGTGTACTCTTTTCCCTCTAAATCACAGCAATAACTTACATGTTTCACCTGGAATAGAGGAAAAACATTTGGATATTATTTACAGTTCCGTGGGTGATTTCAAGGTGTTTAATTTCTCTTGTTTCCATGTGGATACCAAAATAGCAGATATTTTAGCTAAAGGCATGACATTTGTACCCTCCAGGAGTTTCGATTTACCTAGCAGCATCATAGACTTGAAACTTTTTGTTAGAAAGCTAAATTTGAAACTTCTTTTGGGTGCTAATAATGTTAATCATAATAATGAATTTCATGTGTATAGTACATTTAATACTGTCTTAAATTCTACCCTAGCAACCTTTGAACAGATTTGTGAATTTGACTTGTGGAATATCAAACTATTTAGATCTGCTTTGAGTACAACTAGCAATAATAACTTGAATGCTGATGAACGAATGCTAATATCTAATTTAACTATTAGTGATTTAAGAATTTCACAACTGGATAAAGGTGGTGGTATACTGATTTTTGTCTATGATTCCTATAAAATGAAAATGAAATGTATGTTGGAAACTGACAGCTACAAACTGGTGTCTTTAAATGAGCTTAATGGGGCTCATAAAAAAATCAGAATATTTTTAAATGATTTAGTCATAGAAACACACATTACTTTCGAGATGTATAATTGTTTAACAGTCCCGGCACCACAAATTCCAATCACATTCGGAACACCCAAGATACATAAGGATTTATATAACCCTCCTTTATGCCCAGTAGTCAATGGTCATAATTCTATTACTTACCCCATGGCCAAATTTGTGGACAATGTACTTAAAAGGTTTTTGATAGACGAACCACAAGTATGTAAGGACTCATGGTCTTTTTTGGCAAATATCAATGGATTGGGATACACCGGGGATAACAACTTTGCAAATGTGGACGTTAAGGACTTGTACATGGTGATCCCTCATGAATTAGGTATAGACTGAATTAGCCAGTTGTTGGTCCAGAAAGGCATTAGTAATGAGGAAATATATTTGATTCAAGAATGTCTTGACTTGATTCTTACTAATAACTTCTTCTTATTTGATGATTCTTACTATTTGCAGACCCAAGGTGCTGCCATGGGGGTCACCGCATGGAGCTAGCTTCTCCAATTTGGTCATGGTCTATTGAGAAAAGGAATATATTTTTAAGAACAATCCTTTTTGGAATACATTTATCACTACACACATTACCTTGATGATATTTTTATAATTTTTAAAGGCAACGAAACCATCTTTAAGGAATTTATGAGTTACATTAATACCACCACGGATTTTCTACGTTTCACTAGTGAGTTTCAAGGGGAGACTATTTTCTATTTGGACTTTAGCCTGAATAAAATTAATATCAGACAATGCTATGTGGCCACTATTTTCAGAAAAGAAACATATTCTAATTCTTTTCTGCATTATGCTGGCTCTCACCCTGACCATCAGAAGAAATCAGTGGTCAAAGGGCAGGTAGTCAAGGCTGCCAGAATGATTTCCAATTTCAATGATTTCCTAGCTGAATACCAGTTTCTTAAAGATATGTTTCTTAAACGTGGTTACCCACAGTCTCTGTTGGAGGATATCATGAAGGAGGTTATTTCCAAGAGGTCAATTGGGCATTTTAAAGCCATTCTAAATGATTCTGCATTCCGTGATGGGAATGACCTTGGACACTCTAGTGTACATATCAGCAGACCAAATAATAATACCACTACAGATTTTTCAACTACACTCATTACTCTATTTTGTAATGAAGCACATATAATATATAAGAATTGGGACCTGATATCAGCAGATGCTAATTTAAGGGACAATTTACCTAGTAGACCCAGGATTATATTCAAGAGGGGTATAAACTTGAAAGCCATCTTAGAGCAGCGGAGAACTGATAACACTAGGATCAAAGGCATGTTTAAATGTGAATCTTGTCCTTATCGTAAACATGTCAGCACAGGACTTTCCTCCATGATCAGAGACATGAGATTTTCTTGTATGGGTAGATTTAACTGTAATACCCGCAGAATCATTTACCTGGCCCAGTGTAACATGTGTCCTGTTTTTTATATAGGTAAATCAGACAGGAGATTTAGGGACAGGATGTATGAACATCTATATGTAATTAAGAACAAAAGAGTTGAGAATGCTTTGGCCAAGCATATCATCAATTCACCAGAACATATCTTTGAATTTAGAGTAATTGATAGAGTTGACACTAATATCAGGTGGCCCAAACTCCTTACAATTGGAGAAATGCGAACTTTTGTGGCAGCTAAGATGTGATGCATTCAGGTATCCAGGTATTAATGAAATGTGCTCCATAGCATGCATACTAAAACTAAGGAGCCTTATTAGATAAAAGATTTTCGGATACCTAATTCTTTGATACAATCAAACTTGTATGGATGGAACTAATTATATATGCATTCAGTAGCTATACACTGTTATACTTATATTCATACATCTGCTAACATACTTGTTTATAATTATATATTTTTATTGACTTTATCTTTTTTAAATGTTACATATTTGTATATAACTATTTTTAATAATTCAGAGAGTTTTTTTAGCTAACATATTCATATATTCATATATTTATACAATTCAATATATTTATATAATTATTTATTTCAGTGGTCTTCATATTTAATTGTATTCTGAGTATTTCGCTGCTTTTTTATACTAATTAGTTAATTAATCACGTAATATAATTTATTAGGGCTGCATCTTGGGAGGATGTATTTAAAGGATGTTACTCAGTACTGTCTTGTCTTTTGTCTGAACAAGTACAGGTATTATCCTGTACGAAAGCGCTTATTTTTATCTGCAATAAATTTTCAACTTGAGTGCACCTTGGTTCAGAGCCTACCTTTTTGTTTCTAAGTAAAAGGTTGTTAATGTCCATTACAGTGCACCATATCACACATAATGTTATGATTGAAGTAAGGGATTCACCAAAGCCCACCTCTATATCTGTTCTTCTAGACATCTCAGGTCTGAAAGTGCAACAGTTGGCATGACAGTTTTCTTTGTCAACTTATTTCATAGTGGTATTTTCATCTGTAGTAGTTTGCATGCCAAAGGGGGCTATGGGTCCATATGTGTGTGGTTTTACAAACATGGCACGTGAAATTATAATTTCGCAGGTTCCAGTGGTGATTTGTGCTCCACAGAATGGCCAGTCCATACACTGCCATGCATAACCAGGTTGCGGTACTTTCTTGTTTCATTTTATTCTGTGCTATGTGTGTCCTGGCTCATAGCTGTGGAGCAGACACCACCTCTTTACCAGTGCTGCTTTGTATTCGACTCCCTTCTGCCTCGGCTGCAACTGCTGCTGTATGTTTTGTCCCTGATTCTCCACCCTGCTTTGCTGCTACTAGTATGATTTGTAGGGCAGGCCATGCCATGATATTCACTTCATGTTCCATTTGTTTGTGTAATACCATGTTGTGGAGCATGGCACAGACAGCAAATACCTTGTTGCATATGTCTGGACTATATTTAAGTGCCCTTGCTGAGACATCTAGAGATGGGAAGCACCTCTTCAGTAGTCTGGCATTTTCCCATGTGCTCTGTTATAGGTCATTTCCTTCATGAACTGAGGATTGTGCATTGGGGGTCATCAACCAGGGCTTTTTGGCATATCCACATTACCTTCAATGGATGACAAACTATATATTATATCTGTGCATGTACATGTAACACAGAAGGATTCGTTTATGCCCTAAAATGTATGTGTAACCTGTTTTATATTGGGGAAACTTATAGAAGCTTTAAGGTTCACTTTCAAGAACATTTAAGAGATATTAGAAATAAAAAGAAAGGGATAGCTCATTGGGTTATTATTTGTTCTCTTTCCACAATTCTAATTCTGAAGATTTACAGGACTGTGTTTTGGAGAAACTAGAGGTATGTTTAGGGGAATGTATGAGTTTGAAGGAGAAACTTTTAAAAAAGGAAACATTGTTGATTTTAAAATATGGCCCTTTGGGCTCAGTAAAGAATGTAACTGGAAATATGTAATTTATTAATTGTATTATTGATTGATTGCTTGATTGCTTGTTTTTTGTATATAAGGGTTGTTTTGAAATATGTTTTTTACTCTTGGAAGGCTTTTGCAAGCTGAGGCGCTAAGTTTTATTAAACTCGTAATTCTTTTGGACTGATAGCCTTTTTGTTGTTATTTTTATCTTCTTTTTTGGTAGTTTGCTACATATTATATCTGGCCTGCTCCCTCCTTGCATAGAAGTTATGTGTATAGGCCTATCTATCTGGCATGTGTGTACATGTACCAAGCAGATGACACTGTAGGGAGCCCTTTCGCAGGACAAATAGCTATAGGTTGCATATGTATGAAATATGTCAATCATGTGTGATTCACAGATACATTGTAAACAATGACCCGTGCATTACAGGCTATATGCAGTTCAGGGAACCTCTTCCTGTTAATGTATTGCAGGTCCACTGGACCTAGTAAGACCCTTGACAGAAATATGGGGGCAATCAATGCTCCCCAGAACCTCAGTGATATGGACTATGCCATAAATGCCCCACATGTTACTGATTCTCTACGCTGTTGTCAAAGGAACCAGATATACTTGTCCACATGCTATAGAGGAATTGGTTTAGGGTTCACGAGGCCAATGCCTGTGATACTCCTAATGTGTCCATCACAGGATGATGGACATTCTCTGTACATAAGATGGTTAATGCTACACACACCTTTGTGTTCATGGGAAATGAAATACCACACATTGCTCTTATGGGTGACACAGTTTGACTGCATCCATTGCAGTATCACTTTCCATTCAGAAAAGCTCTACAGTCTGTTCACTGGTCAGGTGTTTGATATGTTACTCACTGTTTGTACCATCCCTGTTGATATGGATGGCTGCAACATGCTGCTTTGCTATAGATTCTGCTAGTCCTAGTATGGCACCCATTATGTAAATGTCAAACCTCAGCTTTCAAAATGAGTGAGCACAGCCATGCAGCACTGCCTTTTATACATTTCTGAATTGGTCTGTCATGTTCAATTCTTTCATTTCAATCATCTGTGATTGTACAGGGTCCCTCTATTACATGTCATTATATAGTCATTAGCATACACTGCATACCAAAGTTTTTTGACTGTCGCAAGTCCATGCTTTATCTTAGAATCACCCATACCCTGTTTGTGGCTGCCATCCATGTTTCTTTGCATTGTGCAATGTGCCAAATGTCTATGACTCTCACCTATAATATGCTAGTGAAAGTAAAACTGCACAGAGTTTTATTTTTATGTCAGTGGCCTCTATTACTTGGACAAGAGGTTGTTCACTTCAATGTGGTTTTGCGAAAAGCATCATTTTTAAGTCTGTACAAAAACAATCTGAAGCAAACCCTTTCACTTTAGTGAACAGCATTTGTTTTCCAGCAAACCAGTACTTCTTCCCATTAGGTTATTACAGGACAACAAATGCCCGTGCCATTATCCAAATAGTTCCACATCTTTGGGAATCATCCTTCTCCATTGAATAATCTTACTTTTTTACATTGAATGTTGTCTTCAAAACCAGTTAGATACATTACAGTTATTCCATTAAAATGACTGAATTACAGAAAATGTCAACAAAGTAGGTAACTCTAAGGAGGAAAATCCTGAGCTAGGTCAAAATTAGACCAATAAAAAAGAGAACAGTCACCATCTCCAAAGAAACCATGGACGTTTATTGTATCCACTAAACAACACAAACAAGTTTCTGAAGCTAATGTGTTTTGTCAAGTGCATATCGCACAATTACTTACAGATTTGACACTAAAGTAGGGCTAAGTAACTTATAAGAATAACTCAGGTAATAACAAATAAGCTGAAAATGAACATATAATATCTTTACATTAACACCCCCCTGATGGAGAGTGGTTGCCCATTGCCCAAATATATATAGGATGCAGAATAGAATCACTTCTTTTCTACAATGCTATGAATTTAATGGCAGCTTCAGACTGTATATACCATTCAGACTTGGGGACAGTCTACCCTAAACCTAGATATCCAAAAACATTTATCTTCAATGGAAAAGTTATTATCTCACCCCATGTGATGCCCACCACTGCTACCAATATGTGATGGCCACCAATATGGGTCATCCCCATGCTGGGCCAGGAATCAAGGAGCCTGAATCCTCACCACTGACACTAGAGAGGGACGTGCACTTGGGATACAAATGGATACACTTGGTATTTCCAGATGCAGACCTCTCTGCATCAAGTACAATTTCCCTTAAGAGCACACAGGGAACACACACAGCCTGGGGTTTGGATGTCTCTATATCTGTCTCCCTCCAGGTCTCCAATAAGACTACCCACTGGTACAGCTGTAGGGTTAGGTCCTCAGCCAAGTGTCCAAGCCAAGTCCTCCAGCACCCTGTCTATAAACCCAGTGCTTTGTGTCCCTTCCCCAAGTAGCAGACACACACACATGCATATACACACATACACACACACACACACACACACACACACACACACACACACACTGAGAGATTTGATTTTTCACATGCACACATCTGGGAAAGGCTAGCACAGATTTACGTGCTGTGTCCTTTTCTGCCCAGAATATAAGGTCGTTATCACTGCCACCAGACATGCCACAATCAGCTACTCTAAGGCCCTTAACAAAGGGTGCCCAATTATACTGTTTAATATTAATAGTGTTCTATAGTTAATTTACTTACCACCACAAGGCAAGATGCTATCGGTGAGGGTCTTCCTAGTCAGGCTTTCCAAACAGAATACTCTATACCCTGAGATTTCTCTTTTTAATATTTAAAATATAATTCCTAAGAGGGCAGCAGAATGACTTCATTTGGTCAACTGACTCTAGGTTCTCACAGTTTTTCCCTTTGAAGCTGAGACAGGAATTCAGCACAGACAACCACAATACATATCCAAATATTTATGGCAGTGCCTGTGGCCTCCCCTCTTTTCACTGAGCTAATGAACAAAGGCTCTTTCCCAAACTTATCGTCTCCGGTCCTATGCTGCACTGTTGGGTGCTGTCTTAATGATTTAACAGATTATTTACATTTCCCTTATTTTTCTTAAAGTTGACATTTGCTGTCCCAGTGGTCTCTATTAAAACATATACATTTAATGCAGTTGCAATAATACATGCATATTTCTTTTCATTTCAGCAGGGTGCACTGCTGATACATTTTAACACAAGCAAACCTCACAAATATATTTTCAGCACAAGCATCTGTACAAAGCAGTTTTATATACAAATGACACACAGCTCTAATAAATTTGTAACACAGGCATCTTGTATAAATCAGTTTGATATTCAAAGGACATATCAGTCTTCTCAAAACTCCAGTAGGCTATGCTGGCACTTGCCCATATCATCACACCCCCCCCCCGAAGATTGAAGCTAGTTTTTCAAGTGACAGTTTAGAAACATGGCCCAAGAGAAATAAGCCTATCCGGGAATATGTTACCCCATTCCCTGTCTTGCGAATACATCTGCGTTGGCATTGCTGACCCCACTATGCTGTTGTGCTGACATGTCATATGCCTGCAATCCTAAGCTCCACCTTAATAACTTGGAATTTTGCTGGCTGGCTCAATGTAGCCATGTTAGGAGATTGTGGTCTGTAATTACAGTGAATTTCCTTCCATACAGATAAGGCTGAAGTTTCTGCAGTGCCAATACTATAGCTAGACATTCATTTTCTACAACTGCATAACATTCCTCCCTGGGTTGGAGTCTATACCACTGGGTGCTCTTTTCCCTTTGAAGAAACTTGGCTCAGTACAGCCCCCCCCCCCCCATGATTTGATGCATCCACCTGCACAACGAATTCCTTGCTGTAATCTAGATTGGCTAACATGGGGGATCCTCTCAATGCTCGTTTAAGCTTCTGGAATGCCTGCTCACATGCTGGGGTCCACACTACCTTATCTGGCCTGTTTTTCCTTGTCAGGTCTGTGAGGGGAGCAGCTATGGTACTATAATTGGGGACAAACTTTCTATAGTACCCCGTTGTCCCTAAGAATACCCTCATCTGTTTTTTAGTAACAGGAGCAGGCCCGGCCTGAATGACTTCCACTTTGGCAGGTTCTGGTCTGATCGTACCACTCCCCACTCTATGTCTGAGGTAGGAGACCTCTGCCATACCCACCTGACATTTACTGGGCTTAATGTTCAAACCTGCCCTCTGCAGTCTGTCTAGCACCTCCCTGACATGTTGAAGGTGCTCTTGCCAGGAATGGCTGTAGATGGCAATATCATCCAGGTAAGCAAGGGCATAGCCTTCTGCTCCTGCTGGGATACAATCTACCAACTTCTGGAATGTTACTGGGGCATTTTTCAACCCAAAGGATATCTTTGTGAACTCATACGAGCAGAAAGAACTCACAAAGGTTGACATCTCTCTAGCAGTGGGAGTCAAGAGCACCTGGCAGTAGCCCTTGGTAAGATCAATAGTGGTCAGATACTTTGCCCACCCAGCAGCTGTAGGGCTTCATCTGTCTTAGGTATGGGGTAAGCATCTGACTCTGTATGACTATTTAGTTTCCTGTAGTCCACACAGAACCTGGGACTGATGGACTCCTGTATTACTCATAGTTCCAACATCTCCAGCATCTCCTCCCTCATTGTCTGTCTGACTCGCTCAGGCACCCTGTAAGGGGCCTGCTTGATAGGTCTTTGGGGCCCTGTATCCACATAGTGCTGCGCCAGGTGAGTGCACCCTGGTTTCCTAGTGAACATGTCCCCAGCCTCCTGTAACACTGCCTGGATTTGTCAAACCTGAGTAGGGGATAGCCCCTGGTACATTGCTACCCTTCCACTGAGGTGTCATCCCAAGCATCACTGAGATCAGTCACCAGATTGCCCTCAGACTCCTTCTGCCATCCACTGCAAATACTCGGCACAAGGGCCTCCCTGTCATGGTAAGGCTTCATCATGTTAAGATGGTACAATTTGTGCCCCTGCCTCCTGCCTAGCAGTTAACATCATTGACCTTCCTTACCAACTTGAACGGTCCCCCCAAGCTGCCTGCATCTTATTGTGTCTGACAGGAATGAGAAGTATCACCTGCTGCCTCACAGCATACTCTCTGCCTCAAGCATTCCTGTCATAAAAGGCCTTTTTCTGCTGTTGGGCTCCTGCCAGGTTCTCCTGGGCCAAGCCCATGAACTTCCTAAGCCTTGTCCTTTGATTTAGAACATATACCACAACAGACTCCTTATGAGATTCACACTCGCTATCCCACTCATCACAAATCGAATCTAGAGGTCCCCTCACCCTCTGCCTGTACAGCAACTCAAAGGGTGAAAAACCTGTGGATTACTGGGGCACCTCCCTGTATGCAAACAATAGATGGGGCAAATATTTGCCCCACTCTCTCTTAAACTGGTCTACAAATGCCTGTAGCATGGTCTTTATTGTAGAGTTTAACCTTTCCACAAGACCATTAGTCTGGGAGTGGTAGGGGGTGGTCTTTAGGTGCTTCACCCTGCAGCAGTCCCACAGACAAGCCAGCAAGTCTGACATGAAATTGACACCTCTGTCAGTCAGTATTTCTCTTGGAAAACCTACCCTGCTGAAAATCTGTAGCAAAGCATTTGCCACCTTCATTGTTTCGATGGAGGACAGAGCTACTGCCTCAGGGCATCTAGTACCATAATCTACTACCACTAGGATATACTTTCCCTATGGAACTTGGGGTACTCAGAGGCCTCACAGTAGCCATAGCCTCTGGAATGGCTCCTCAGTCACAGGCAAAGGCATCAAAGGAGCTTTGACGTTGTCTCCTGCCTTGTCTATTTTTTGGCACTTCTCACAGGTCCTGTAGTACCCTATTACATCCCTGGCAATCCCACGCCAATAAACGTTTTGCATACTATGTCTCTTGGTACATTTTATGCCCATATGACATGCAAAGGGAATGTCAGGTGCTATGGCTAGAAGTGCCAGACAGTAAGCTCTGGGCAGTACCAACTGCTGTATTATCTCACCTTCTAGTCCCTCCTCAGGGGTCCACTCTCTATACAGTAACCCTTTGTTTCAGTATACAAAATCTCCTATTCCTTGAGAATCAGGTGCCTCCCCAGCTACCTCCCTCAAGCCTAGTAATGTAGGGTCTGACAGCTGAGCCTGTCTCAACTCTCTCATTGTAACTCTTCCCAGCACCCCTTCCATAGGAAGTCTGGTATCCTCTGACAGTGGTGCCTCACTTTCAACCTAGGTACTACTACTCACCTCTGCCCTTGCAGTCACTCTGTCCAAGGGAACATCAGTACCCATCAGCAGCTGTGGCTCGCCTTCAGTCTCACTGCTACAGGGTAGTTCCCTCCCTGAAGTAGCCACATCACCCATCCTGGCTTCAGGTGTGCGGTCTGTCTGGTTCTCCCTCAGGCTACCAGACTCACATTCATGTCTCCAAGCCTGACTGAGCGTCACTCCATGCACACAAGGTACTGCATTATCAAAATCATTCCCTATCAAGACATCTGCAGGGATATCCTCAAGCACACCTACTTGCTTGCTTCCTTTTCCAGCCTCCCAGTCAAGGTGAACCCTGGCCAAAGCCATTTGGAATGGGATCCCTCCTAAAGCTCTGACTGGAGTTGACTGCCCAACAAGTACTGCTCCTCTTAAACCACTGCAAGCTTCAAAATAATTATATCAGAGGCTGTGTCTCAGCAGTGGCCTGTTTTCCACCTACTAAGATTGGATGTAACCTCTGCTGGTAGTTTAGTACCCCTGTTGTCTACAGACAACATACCACTGGCATTCTGTTGTTTCCACTTGCTGGGTCGCCCACCTTTTGTTCCTCACCTTGCCTCCATGGACATCTATATGCTAAATGGCCCCATTGGTTACATTTAAAACATTTAACCCTTGATCCTGGCCATGTACCTAAACTAGTGGCTTCCCCTATTACTGGCAGACTCTGTTGGGGAAGTTTAGGTTGCCCACCATGGGTTCCCTGATATCCATCTGCAGCACTAGGAATCCCTTTCCTGTGCAGTGATGCCCTATTTGTTAGGCATAGGTCTCCTTTTTCCCCCAACTCATCTGCAGAGCTGCATTCCTTGTCTGCCAACCAGATTCTCATGTCTTCAGGCAAAGTGCTGAGGGCTTGTTCCCTCACCAAAAGTTCTGACAGCCCTTGAAAAGTGGTGACCTGACACCCACTCACCCACCTATGAAAATAAGTGCTTAGTTCAGCAACATAATCACATACACTTTCATCTGCCTTGCGCCTATGCTCACAAAACTTTTTTCTGTAAACTTCAGATGTTAACTTAAAACATTCTAATAAACAGTGCTTAATTTGATCATAATCTAAATAATCAGTATCAGACTATTTGGAAGCAACAGTTACAGCTTTACCATGGAGTAAGGAGGTGAGGAACTGTATCCAGAGCCCTCAGTCAGCATTATACTGTTTGCATACTCTTTCAAAAATATGAATAAAACTATCAAAGTTATCACCTTGTTGGTACTGAGGAAGACATTTATTGACCTTTATTGCTTCTGGTGTACAGTTACTCCCTTCCCCGTTACCTCCATGATCCTGGCAAAGAGTCAGCATTTCCTTTTCATGTTGCCTCTGCCTCTCATTTTCTTCGGCTTCCAAACACTGCAGTCTCTCTGCTGATTCTACTTTGACCTCCAAATGCCATAGTCTGTCTGATAATTCTAATTCCAAATGTTTGGACTCCAGTACAAGTCTCTTTAACTCCAGACAGATTTTTTAAGTCCTCTGAGGAAAAGTTGAACTGTCCTGTTTCTGAGAACTGCAAGTGCCCATCAACATATTGGTTATCCTCCTGGTTGCTGGCCTGTGTTGCAGCTGTGATTAAGGCTGTAATCATTTCCCCTTTAATCAGGTTGGCATGCACCAGTCTTTTGGCTTGGCACATCTCAGCCAACTGGTTCCTTGTCAGCTTGCCATAATCTTCTGCTGACATCCTTGCCTGCTCTCCTTGAGTAACTAAGCTAACAAAAAGTAAAGAAATAAAACTATTGGGATATGAAACTCTGAATATCTATCACATGGTTGCTGAGAGTACACTTTTCTTTAGTGACAACTGCTTATAGGCTACAGGAGTTCAATATCCACACCACTGCTCACCAGTATGTGAGCATGTGATGGTCCCTCTACTGCCAACCAAATATGTGATGCCCATCACTGTTACCAAAATGTGACGGCCACCAATATGTGCCATCACCATGCTGGGCCAGCAATTAAGGAGCCTGAATCATCACCACTGACACTGGAGAGAGACATACACTTGGAATACACATGGATATCTCAGTATTTCCAGATGCAGACCTCTCTGTATCAAGTTCAGTTTCCCTTAAGAGCACACTGGGAACACATTCAGCACAGGGTCTGGATGTCTCTATATCTGTCTCCTTCCAAGTCCCTAATAAGACCCCCCCCACACACACACACACACACACACAGACACACACACAGACACACACACACACAGACACACACACACACACACACACACACACACACACACACACACACACACACACCTGTGAAAAGCTGGCACAGATTTGCATGCTGTGTCCTCTTCTGCCCAGAGCACAAGGCAGTTATCACCTCCACCAGACACTCTACAATCAGCTACTCTAAGGCCCTTAACAAAGGGTTCCAATTATACTGTGTAATATTAATACTAATACAAATGGTAGTAGTTTACCAAGATGGCTAGGCCTTCTGGAGTATCTCACTCAGTGTCACCATATAAATATAAGTTCTCTCAAAGGTTAGATACTTTCTACAAGGACTGGCCACAATAAAAGTTTTAAATATATTTAATAATAAATAATATAAGAGCATGAAAATACTGACAATATATTTACAGTAAACCATAGAGTTCAAATCACAGAAAATTTTGAAATTAACATTGATAGACAGACTCATACAAATAAAGAAAAACACTCTCTAAACTAAGCTTCACTATATTCCTGACTGAATCTAATCTTACTGTTCCCTAGTTAAGTTATTTACTACCACAAGGCAAGATGCTGTAGGTGTGGGTCTTTCTAATCAAGCTTCCCAAACAGAATACTCTATACTCTGATATTTTTCTTTTTAATAGCTAAAATATAATTTCCAAGAGAGCTTGCAGAATGACCTCATTTAGTTACCTTTCTCTAGGTTCTCACAGTATTCCCCTATGAACCTGAGACAGGAAATTAGCACAAACGGCCACAATACACATCCAAATTTGTATGGTAGTGTCTGGAGCCTCCCCTCTTTTCACTGAGCTAATGGACAAAGGCTCTTTCCCAGACCTATCCTCTCCAGTCCTATTTAGCACTACAGAGTGCTATTTTAATGGTTTAACAACTTATTTACATTTTTCTTATTTTTCTTAAAGTTAACCTTTGCTCTCCCAGCATCCTCTATGAAAACATATACATATAATTCAGTTGCAATAGTGCATGTACATTTCTGTTTATTTCAGCAGGGTGTACTGTTGATACATTTTAAAACAAGCAAACCTCATAAATACATTATCAGCACAAGCACCTGTACAAAACAGTCTGACATACTAATGACATACAGTTCTAATACATTTGTAACACAAGCATCTTGTATAAATCAGTCTGATATTCAAAGGACATATCATTCTTCACAAAATTCTAGCTGGCTATGCTGGCACTTGCCCATATTATCACACCCCCTATTATATCCACGTTAACAGCCTGAGGCACACTAAACTTAAATGCATGCTTCTGTTTGGCACTTTGCATATGTCTGAACAGGACATGACATTGCTTCCTACCTTATGTTTTTTTATCTGACTAAGGTCCCCCAATACATTCCTTTAGTTTCCTGTTACATTTTTTGGGGGGTGGGGGTAACAGGACAAAACAAATATATGGTGAACAGAATGCATTTACTGTAACTACAATTATAGCAGGGTATTATCATTTTACCATTATTTTCCAAACTATTATCATCTTCTTGCTCTTTGTAACACAGTATTTGTTTCAAGTTTGTAGAATTCTAGGATATAAACATGTATTCTTCTGATAAGAATATCAAATGACTGTAGAATAACCCAGTGTTAACTATTTTGTAAGTGCTTGCTGCATTTATTATATTTAATAAGAAAAATGAGCTTTTTCTAGCCATCTCATGAATGGGAGATGAAATGTTGGTATAGCTTTTGTTTCCCTTTGTATTTAATACCTGGTTCCTATTACATCCTCTCATGTTGACTTCTTGTATTAATACATGGAATTATTTCTTAGAATGCTCTTGGAGTGCCATCCTTCTAAAACCTCTTAGTATTTGTCCATATGCAATACTGGGGAACACATAGCTTGGCTGCATGTTAGCTTTATGTAAATAACTCACCTTTCTTAAATCTTTCCTTATAAGTAATTGTTTCTAAACTATTTTTGATATATTGGAGACGTACATGCAAAAAGTTGCTCTCATTTTATGATGTTGTCCACTTAAACATCAGAAAATCAGTGTTATCAGTAAAGTAACTATGGAAATGTATAAGTTCTTGATGAGTTCTCCTCTATAAAATACATATGCTGGCAGCAAACATTTTATGAAAAATAAATTTCATATACAAAGTAGTAGTGTTAGTTAAAATTGTCTGTTTTTCTCATATCAGTGTCACTATATTAGCATATGTGTTTGCCATAGGAGTACCCATGGCTACCCCAGATATGTGGTGATGTATCTTATTTTGAAAGGTGAACACATTACTTTCTTGTACTAATGACACCAATTTATAAAATGTATTAATAAAGCTTTGGTCAAAGTTGCTGTTCATTGTTAAAAGAGTGAGAAGTACCTCAATCCCAAAATTGTTAAGGATGACAGTAAATAATCAATATCAAATGTAACCAATAAAACCTGCTCTTCACATGCAACATTAATCAATCACACAAAGCTGTTAAAAAATCATTGCTGTCCTTTATTTAGTTGTTAAAATGGTAGAGACTACTTCAGAACAAATTCCAGAGAAAAGGAAATAGGCTCAATAAACCACTTCCTTGTGGAAACAACTGGTCTCATCACGGATTAAAAGCATCTTGATGTACCTTCAGTAATCCATAAAATAATGGAATGACAGGATGATTAACACAAAAGTAAGATAAGATTTCATATAATTTAGTATTCTTACAAGGTTATATTTAGTTTAGATCCTGAATGATTAACCATACAGATGAAGTCACATATTTTGATTTACATCTGCATGGATATAAGATCATGTTATTAGAGTTGATAATCATTCACAGAAAGTCATAAGATGGACATCACAGATTCTGCTTCAACTCCATGTTCATTTACAACACACAGAGGCCATATTAGCAAAGCATTAAAGGAAACCACCACCTTAGAACTAAAAAAATCTAGTTTTTCACTCTGCCTCTGTTTTCTAAGCTATTTTAATACCTAAAAAATCCCTCTGACGTCTTCTTATAGAATTTGTTTTCTGCAAAATGGCTGTCAGTGGAGCTTGACATATCAACCCGATTTTATTTTTCTTCAAGCCTTTCACTTTCTCATAATCCATTTCAAGTCTGCTTTGTATAAGTCATGTTAGACATAAGGAAGTAGTGGTGTATTCCCATGCCATTGACATATAATAGGATTAGTGTCAGCCAATGTCATCTTATATACCTTTTTAGCAGGACTGCTTCTTTTCTTGAATGGCCCTCATTTGTGTGCGTCTCAGGGCTTGTTTTATAGTATATGAAGGAATTATACAGCTGCAACCAAAACAGCAGCTAAATTGCAGGCCTTTTTTAATATCTTTTTGTAGCCCATCATGAACTGACAGTCGCCCCACCATACACATACACACACACACACACACACACACACACACTTTAGTAAGTGTGCTGATACCAGGGATTTAGCCAGAAAATTCCATTTTGTACTCACAAAAGCTTTTTACTGTCCCCCCAACCCACCTGGCATTTAAAAAAATGGACCCATCTTTCAAAATGTTACCCCAACAGTTAGCAATCCGATCTGCAAGCAAGTTGTTCACCCGTTAGAGGTATTACTTTAGATAGCTATAGACTTAATATAGACTGAAAAAAATCAATGTTTCTGAGTGATGCAAGAACAAAATGTACTCTGTAGAGTACAAAGAGTATGCCTCGCTACACCCTTGGCTGATACTTTACAAGAATTACAAGAAAAAATATTTTCTGACTTTCTTCTAAATGTGACAGACATCTTTGATATACATTCAAGTCATCTTAAAATGTGAAGTAGTATAAACAACAAACATTTAAAGTTTAAAACTTAGCATTTCAATACTGTGATGCTGCTTTTGTAAATTTGTCAAAAGAGGTGAAGCTGCATTTGAACCATTGACTGATCTAATTGCTCTGTTTTGCTATGAAAGGCATGGCTACATTGGAATCAGTTCTCTTCCCATCTGCAATAAAGACAATGGAAAACAGTTCCACACCTCTCTGTCTTGTTCACAGCAGCCTGAGCTTCTGGCATTAGCAGGACTAATTATCTGTATAAGACTGTCAGCAGTACCTGACTAAACATTTCTCTGTGTTTACGGTATGTCATGCAGGTGTACACAAATTCCCCTGCAAATTATGTGAGAAGTTAAACTTAAAAAAAAGTGGGTGGTCTTTCCCGTCCTTTGATTCCACTGTGAGGAAATCAATGTTTTATAAAGTACAAGGTACTTTCAGGTACATACACAGTACTGGAATCATATTGTAGGTAGAAAAGCAACCTAAGAGTTGAATTAAACTGTAGGAGAAGTTTCAGTTTTCCTTTAAGTACAGCTTTTTAAGATTTCTTACTGAATGCTATAAAATGTCAGAGTTTTGCAACTTCCATGGGGGCGGGGGGGGGGGTGTTACCCATATTTCCTTTAGGCATTAACATAGGCTTCTTTTTTGTGTGCATGTGCAAACAAATGTCTCAGTGGTTCACATAGGTTAGTAAGGTCTGTTTTACTTCTGAGCTTAAAATAAAATTAAAGAATATTTTTTCCTCCATTTACAGGCTTTTATCAGGGATTATTCAAAATGTCATGGAACCTTAACATTTCCAAATTATTCCCCTCCCACAATGTTCTTCAAAGATCAACTGATTCTTTTGCTAGATTCCCTCTTGTTTTACAACTCTTGTATTTGGATCATCTCATTTCCATCAGTTTATGATGTCTTCACTCTTTTGCCATCTAAATCTCCTGCTACGACAGAGGGCGCACACTGTCCAGCACTTTCAGCGGGCTTGTTTGTGTCTGTACAGTTTCACACTGCCCAGCATCAGCGGGCTTGTTTGTGTCTGTACAGTTTCACACTGCCCAGCATCAGCAGGCTTGTTTGTGTATGTACATTTTTATTATTTTTGTACAGTTTTATTATTTTTCTCATCCTTCTTGCTATAAACTTTTGTCATATTGACATAATCTACAGATTTTATAAACTGTTATTCATGCTATCCCTGTGTTATTTCATTACCTGTGATTTATTCTTTACCTCTTTTTTAGCTCAACCCCTTAATTTCCTCAAATTATGTTCCTTGTGGCCTGTTTTCCCTTAATCCGTAACTTATTCCCCAAGAATTTTTTCAGTGCTTTTGCCATTTCCTCAGAAATATTTACTCCACTTTTCTCTCCTCCTTTTATTATGCTTTAGATTTTATGGTCATCAATTTATCCAAAAATAAAAGTTGATGTTGCTAAAGCAGGTTGCTATTTATGTAACAGCATTGCTTTATCCACCTTTATGCTCTGTTGTGCAGCTCAGATTCCTGCATATTTTTAGATTTTTAAGTGTTTTTAAGTGTTCTGATTCTTTTTAGTAATAATAATAATAATTAAAAAAATAAATAAAAAAATAACAAGAAATAGAAGTCCAACTGTTACCAACATGACCCAGTATGGACAAGCAACCTTGGAGTTGGAGGAGATGATGTGGGATAGTGGGACTGACCATCTGATACTATCTCACCCATCCTAGGAAGAGCGAGGTGGCTTGGCATGCAGCAGTGCCGGCACCTACTATAGAGGAAGGTACATGCGGCAATGTACTGGCCAAAAATGTGTGCTTGGTTCTGACAAGTCACATCCAAGCAGGAGCATGCACACTCACAGGGAAGGCAAAGTTGGCTCTCACATTTCAAAATGTCCATGTCAGGGAAGGGACCGGTTAATAAAAAAAACACTCATGACTATATGAGTGATGGCCATGCTATGAATGACTCTTGCCTTTGTGGTGAGGAACAAATGGACACGGTCGTGATGGTCAGCAACTGAAAAATAAAGCTATTAGTAACATAGGAATACAGGACAAATACTATGCAAGTGATCAAAAGGGCCATAAGAGGCCTAGCTATATACACCTTTCAGTAGACACACTTAAAAACTGTTGTCACATTACAAGTACTTAATAGGGCCCACTTACCAAAGTAAGAAGGATCATATTTGATAAACATGGTACAAAATTTGCCTACACATCTAGTCATCAAGACTAGCCTTAAAGGCAGGCAAAGCAGCACTTTGCTTGACCTACAGCAGTAATTTATTCTATAGGCTTAGAATGTATTGAGTTAGGAACATATCCCTCCAAAGTGTCTTGTTTATTTATTGATGTCAGTTTTCATTGAGTTAGGAACTTATCCCTCTAAAGAGTCTTGTTTATTTATTGATGCCAGTTTTGTTCCCAAGTAAGAATGTATGTAGAGCCTCTGGTTTTACAAAGAAATTGATGATCAGATAGGTCTGGGTCTTTCATTGGTTGAAAAGCAGATACAAGTCACCTTGAAGCAGCTGGTCATCTAATGAGTATAAAAAGAGTTGTGGTTATCTACTGAGAGAGTTGAAGGATTTAAGACCTTAATTTATTTATTTTGGGGTTAAAAATCTCTGGAGCCTTTGCAGTTGAGTGATATGCTTGGATTTGTACATACCATAGGGGTACCGTATTCAATGATGGGTCTGATGAGGGAGGAGTACAGTCCTAAAATAACTTTTTTTGGAACTTGAAGATATTCCCTTGGAAATTAACTGAGCCAAATGAAAGGATCTCATTACTATGGTGGAAACATGATGACTGAATGAGACAGAGAGATGTCCTCATATGCACCCAGGACTCTTATGACTCTACCTCTTTGAAGATGAGTACCACTTATAACACGTAAAGTGGGAACCATTTTTGTGTTGAATGCTGCTATAATGCACCTTTTTGCATTTAGCTTTAGATTGTTTTCAGTACACTTATATGTGCATATTCTAGATCTTTTTGGTACAGTGTACAGTTTAGTATCACTGGATGAGTAGGTAACAGTGTCCAACTGGCAAACCTAGGCAACCATATTTTTAGGGAAATTGTCCTGGATGCCTGGAAATAAATGCCAAACAGGGGAGTCCAGCACTGATCCTTGCAGTACTCCATTAGTTACAATTTTACATACAGAGACGATACAGGAAAATCTTGCTACTTGGGATCTGCTGGAAAGCCACTTTGCAATAAAATGGATAACATAGGGGTTCATTTAACCTTTCAATAATACCAGCATGGGGATAGCGTCAAAAGCCATGGCCTGGTCAAGTTAAGCAGCTTGCATGGCGTGACTATTGTCTACAGCCTCTACAACCTTTTTAATATTCAGGAGGCAGGGCCTCCCTTTTACAAAACCAAACTCAGTGGGTCAACATCAGTTAAGTTGCCTATGACTGCATAAATGAGTTCTGCAATGGTGCATTCCACTGACTTTGCATATAAGGTGAATGGGTTTATAATTACATGGGACTGTAAAGGGGCACCCTTATATAGAAGAGACACAGTGGATGCTCTCCAGGCATCAGACACAAACCCTATGGATTGTCGGAGGCTGAACAGTTTAAGTAGAGGCTTTGGAAGTGCATGCTTGGCATTGATGAGGATGCAGCCTGATATGCTGGCAAGTTCCAAAGAAACATTATTTTTAGCCTTTGACAGAAATTTTAAGACTTATTCCAAGATGATTATAGAGAAAACAAAATTTTCAGGGATAGCGAGTACAATAATGTGGGTAGGTGGGGTAAAGTTAGCACTAAATTTAACTGCTAATATATTGGCTACATCCTTGGGATTGGATTGTGTTGTATAACTATGCATAATCTCAGAACATTGTTGGACATTAGTTCTTAATTTCCTGACAGAACTGGAGAAAGATTTGTTGTTTCCCTTGATATATGTAGTAACCCTGAGTTCATATTCTGCTTTACATTTTCTAATAGTGTTTTTAATTTTCTTGCTGGCATGCTTCACTGTGGTCATGAGGTAGGGTAATAGAGATTTCTACAACTTTTCCACATTTTTCTTCTTTAGTTGTATTTTATTGAAATGAAAGTTTTGCCAGAGAGGTTTACTCTGGAATTTACCATTATATTTATGTTTGGTATAAGAGGCTGGCAGGTATCAATGAGCATGTACAGGTTCTTCCAGACGATCATTATCAGCAATTGTTATACAGCTGCAGAGAGTTTTGCTTTGCATTTTTGCAGCTTCACTGCAAAGATTAGAAGGTTTGCTATCATCTTTCTGGGTTACTTCATTGGCTATGACATCTGGAGTCCAGCAACTTTCCCATTAGTTAGCTGCAATAACAAACGACTTCCTTATAAAGAAAGTTTACAGGCTTTTTCCTGTGAATCATCACATCAAAAATCAATGGCAAATGTTTTTGGTGATTTATGTAAAATGACCAAAGCATCCATCGGAAGTTATAAAAAAAGCATTTTGTTTGCATGTGGCAAGCCTCCCCACCTTACTTATATATGCCAATAGCACTGTCGCATGACAGGAGGTGTTAAGAGAAAACGTGGTTTATAATGCAGAGCAATTTTGCTTAAGCAGTGATCTCACCGTGCCTAAAGAAGTACAAACACCAAATGTATGTCATGTCAACAAAATGTGTTTGATGAAACAACAAACAGAAAAAAACACAACTTGACAGAGTGTAAGGAAATGGTTTGCTAGTATAGTACAGGAGTATTCTTCAGCTTAGCTACTTTGGCCTGTCACCTCCCTTATATATCTAGGACATCGCCATTTAAAAAGCTGATACCTGCCAAAATATTTACAGTTATTTTAATTTTCTTTACAAAAAATAGTTAATTTAGATCTTGTTTTTTTTTGGTCTTTTTAAGTTTGTCTTTTTTAGGAGAGAAATTTTAATTTTACTTATGTAAGGTATATGGCAACAAGATTGCTATATTTATTTCATGTGCATTATTATTAAAGTACTCCTACTCTATTTCATAAGTGCTATGAGATCTTTTACATCCACCTGAATTAAAACAAACTCAGGCAGATGGAGTCTCAGGTTTTAAGTGTGTGTGTGTGTGTGTGTGTGTGTGTGTGTGTGTGTGTGTGTGTGTGTGTGTGTGTGTATGTGTGTCTGTGCAGGTGTGTGTGAGTAAAATTACACACGTAGTGTTTTCAAATACATAAGCCATACTTCAGTTATACTACTTATATAGTGACATGCACAGATATATGATAACAAAACATGTTTTTTTTTAATTAATCCAAATACATACTAAAATCTATACACATTGAACAGTTACTATATCCCACTGGATTCTAGATCACTCTTGCATATTTATTTACAGCTAGTTGAAAAAAAATATGAGTAATATTTTATGCAGTTTGTAGACCTAAAGTATTCATATTGAGGTGATTCTTAGTCAGATTCAGACAGCTTCCAGAGTGATCTAATTTATCACTCCTGGACACATTTCACTCAGAGAAGGTGGTGGTGATTTCCCCTAGGTATGATTCTCTAGACAACACACCTGAATCTTCATAAGTAGACATCTGGACTTCTTTGAGGCTTGACTTTCAAATAAGTGTTATCCCTTTCTTCTATACACTTGCATATTTAGACCTTGAACAAGATAATTACTTAAGTTGTTCATTTGGACTAGTCAAAATGTGAGATACATTGTTCTCTGAGAAAGTCCAAAATCTCCATTCATCCTTATTCTTTCCCCTTTTGCAACACAGAAAGGGTTTCAGATGAGTTGCCATAATAAAACTTATGTTTATGTTGCTTTTTTATCAGTTCAGTTCCTCTTTTCCTTTTGTCAGGTACTAGTAATGAGTGTCAGGTAGTTAGTTTAGTTACAAGACATTTATCCATCAACAAATGCACAGGTGAAAGTCTCACATATGGCAATAATGTATCCATTTATTACAAAACTAATTGCTGAGAATCTGAATTCTCTGAATTATTACATTTTCTAAGATTTTTATCTTTCTGGATCATCTGATCTACTCTCTCATTGCTTTGCAGATATCTAGGACTTGAGACAATGTGCTTAAATTCCCATTCTTCACTTATGGACAGAGATTTGCATTATCTGATAAATGGCATGAGTTACAAAAAATGTAAAGTATAAAAGCTCTTCAGCAGTTAATGGGCAGTGAACAGGTGTTATTATCAAAACTATATCTGTATATAACTGATTCATATAGCAAATTTATGAAAGAAAACTGTATTCTATTTGCTAAAAGTAACAGTGGGTACTTTTCCGTTAACGGGGCAGCACTCGTCTGTTACGTGTTTCTTTGGGAGAAAGTGTTGCAAGATTATGTTATGTTATGTTTGGAGGCACATGTAAATGTTGCCGTCACCAAATAGGAGCAGTATTCATACAAACTGTGTGTGTGTGGGGGGGGGGGGGGGGGGGGGTTATGTCCTGAGCATGCAAGTACAATGCGTGCAATTACAAATTAAGTAAACAATCCAAAGAGAGAGAGAGAAATATCACCAGGCTGACTGAAAATGCAGTCCTTTTTCCAGGGGAAGGGACTACTGTGTGCCCTTTCTTGTGTAATAGTATTGCATACAATTATGCATGCATGTTTGTCTTTTCAAAAAAAAAAAAAAAAAAAAAAACAGAAAAGTTAACAGAGCTGTGTCTCTCGTCTTAGCACTTTTTTCATTTTATAGTACTGGAGAGTTTTTTCCAGTTAGTGTAAATAAAGAAAATGAACTTATGAGTAACTGCGGTGGTGGTGCTGCGGTAGCGTTGTCGCCTCACAGAAAGACGTTATCCTGTTCGATTCTCAGCTAAAGCGTCTTCTGTGTGGAGATATGCGCGAATGGGCGTACCTTCGTTAAAGGTTGTGCGTCAGGGGGGGCAACTCGGCACGTAAAAAATCTACTACCCAATCATTAGCGGACCGGAGGTCCGCTGTGGCGACCCCTAACCCGGAAAAGACGCGATAACAACTTATTGTAGGAGTGCTTTAGTATCACTGTGATTGAAGTTAAAGAATAAGACCAGAACTTGTTTAACTGGTACATAGCAACAATTCTGTCTTTGGGTGTCCCGACTTCGCTCTTCTGTCAGCAACATACTCAAGCACATCAATACAACCATTGTTTTATTATGCATTCTTTGGCATTAATACTTATTAAAAGACAAGAGCAAGTTAGTAGTATCACACCTACATGAACGCATGAAGACTGGAACAAACTCAATCTTGTTGACCGTTAACTTATACCGTATGTGTGCATGTTGGCATTTTCTTCAGTGAAACAGGATGCCCTTCGGATAAACCCAACGCCATCCAAGTCAGAACGATTGTGCTTACGTCTTTATCTAGGACAAAGTGCTGCAAGCAGATTATTCATTATGTTTGCCGACGAGTGCTGCCCCGTTAATGGAAAAGTACTGTATATATTCATTTCTTTAGGAGAAAGTGCTGCGAGATTGTTCGTTATGTTTGGCGGCACATGTAAATGCTGCCCCGTTAACAGAAAAGTAAGTGTGTGTGACAGATTCCAAACAGTGGGAGAATCGATGCCTTATACAAAAGTTTTTTTCAGTTATGGATGATAAGAAAGGCTAACATACTTTTTTGTGATATTGAAGAATCTGTACAAATTATGCACATTTTCACAATATTTCAAAAAAATATTATTCTACAGTTCCATGCGTGTTAAACGGCAGCTATGACTGGCACAACTGTGTCTTAATGTTTTGTACAAGAGCACTGTTTTGTTCACTTGTAGGTCACACAGCTTTTGTGAAATGAATAAAGTTATGAAAATGTAGATAAGCTATAACTGCTTTTCCATGAAAGCATTTATATGTCAGAATGTCGTCACATTACATACTATTTTTTAATGTTGTTTTTTACTAACACACACTGCTTACATACACCACCTCTAACATGACAGTATCACACTCCATGTTTTGCATTGTTATTGTAAACATGGAAAATGACTCACATTTTCATAGCTTTTTGCAAACACTCCTTAATAACTCCATCTACATACTTCCCTGCTGACCATTCCACTATGCATGCTTAGCAAATGATGTCAGCATATAGATGCCACCTTGCTGCCCTAGCTTTAGTTACTCGTGTACCAAGACTGCAGAAATTAGACTTTGAAAACGCTGGTAGGTATTCCCATTCCAGGTACATAGGGAAGTCTGTTATAAAGATAAGTGTACTCTTATAGGATACAGGGGAACTCTGCTTCTTGATGACTAATACCCTTGCAGGAAGCAATGATTAACAGAACATGTACACAGTCACAGATATTTGTGCACTTAATCATATGTGGACAGGCAGTAAAGGATTGCTATTGCTGTTATCAACTTGTTCTCTCACTAATGATGACCTGTTCTGTCACCATTTGGAATGTTGCCTTTGGCAGCACAAAAATAGTGTTGTAAACTCCCAATCCATCCCTTACAATAATACACCTTCCTCAACAACAGAAACCTAATGTAATTTCTTCTGCTGAAAAATAAAAAAAACTGCAATACATTATTAAACATTCAAATTACACTATTTTATTATGCAAACCCAATATCCATGTTATCAGGCTGGATTCTAGTGTAAAACCATACAATTCAGACAAATAATGTCAACAAGAGTGTCTCTTTTTTTGTTTAGCTAAATAAACACAACGCATACAAAACAATAAAACTTTCAGCAAAGCAGGGTACAGAGTGCAGAAAAAATAACAGCAGTTCCTGATCAAAATACAAGAGCAAGGAAGGTCCGTTCTGTGGCCTGTGAGTGTAATGTTAAGTCAGGTGCTTGGTCCTAGATGCCAAGCAGACAAGTGGCCATGCCCAGGGTCAAAGCAAAATGGATTGGTAGAGTTTGAGTTAATGTCTCAGCAAGTGTCTGTCCTTAAGAGTTTGTCTAAAGGTACTCACCTGCAGGTTTTGAGACATGGAAGAAAAGGTAAGAAAGGTAAGTTGAAGACTTTGAATGACTAAACAATAAACATTAAACTTCATGTTTACAGCTACAGACTACGATACAGCTGCTTAACTAACTCAAATGATAAGGTTTGATCTGAATTCATGCAAATGAAGCTGAGATTGCTCATTAATTATTTAGAATTAATGACAGATGATATGGTAAAGTAGATTACAGCTCCCTGTCCATGAGTACTGTTTTATAATTCTGAAGTTCCCTTGAATATTTGACCTTTTTTTTAACTTTCCTTCTCTTACTGTTTTCCTGACGGTTTGATGGATGAAATGCATCTGAATATCCTTAATGAATAAAGACATCAGTGCCTCTGTTTTTTTCTTCCCATCTTGTCCTTCTTAACTCTATCCTTTTTCTAATTGAAGATCTGCTTCAGCAGATATGGATGCAGAAAACCAGACTGTACACCAAGTAGGATTACAAAGGCTATGCAGACATAAATAGAACTGTTTTAGTGATACTTGTTAAAACCTCTTCATTTGACCCTTGAAACTGCAACTTGTAAAGGCGATTGAAAAGTGAGTATCACTCATAATGTGCAAGAGAAACCGTGTGGAAAACTTTTCAGACAAAAAAAAAAAAAAACAAAACAAAAAAAAAGAAATATTGTAAGAATATATCTTTATTTAATGTTGCTATTGTTTCGTTCAGCATAATTAACACTGTACTGTAGTACTCCTGAGAAACACAAATTGGTCATTTTAGATAAGTATGGCTTTCATTCCTATCCCAGGTTCATGGCTTAGTTGTTGGCAATGATCTAAAAGGGAAAGAAAATGACATCACAGTTAAATGACAGCTTGGTCACATTATATTACTGTATGTACTTGTAGTAATAATTTTGAAAAATAAAGCATACAGTCAAAAAACAACACTGGCAACTTTTTAATACACTCAAAAGAGGCATTTTATAAATGTGTGCTTTTCTGAAAAAAATGTTTGGTTGTTGAGGTTCTTTTTAGTTAAAAGTTAATCTTAGCCACATTGTACTAGACTGCGGAACATTTAGACTCATCAGCTTAGTATGTTGCCACTTTTGCTCCAACGCAGAGAACACCATCAGGTTTCCCAGCAGTGGGGAAAAACGGGTCTATATTACATCACTGAATGCTTAAAAAAAGTGAACGGTGATTAATTGACCCTATGTAAGCAAAAGCTTACAATGTCGAACTGTCAGAACAGCGATTTTTTTCCAAGGGAAAAAAAATCGCTGTTCCAACAAAAAAAAAAAAAAAAAAAAACACTTTAAAAACATTACATTAAGTGGGAGGCTTCGCACTCCACACACCCCTACTTAAATATACCACCTCTGAGACTGCACTACAGTGCCAAATAAGGCAAAGTAACGAAGCGGACAAGCAAATTATTTCCCAGGGAAAGAATTTGCTTAAAAGCCACTTCAATATTTTGCCTTTTCAGTCGTTTATGTTCGACCAAGATGCATTTGAAAGAATGCATCTTCGGTCTTGTAATAGGAACCCGAAAAAACACATGGCATAAGGGAATCATCCCCGTGCATTCCAGTGTGAGGAATTATACTACCATAACCCTCACCCCCAAAGTTACTATTAACTTCTTCAGAGCTGCACAGCCATGACCCAACATACTGCCCCAGCTCCATATCATAGGGGAACCCCCCAAAGTTACTATTAACTTCTTCAGAGCTGCACAGCCATGGCACATACTGTCCCATCTCCATATCATAGTGGAACCCCCCTCAAAAAAGTTACTATTAACTTCTTCAGAGCTGCACAGTCATGACCTGCCCCATCTCCATATCATAGGGGAACCCCCCCAAAGTTAATATTAATTATTTTAATATTAACTTCTTCAGAGCTGCACAGCCATGGCCCAGCATACTGCCCCATCTTGATATCATAGAGGACCCCCCAAAGTTAATAACATATTTTATGTTATTAACTTATTTTAATATTAACTTCTTCAGAGCTGCACAGCCATGGCACATACTGCCCTATCTCCATATCATAGAGGAGGTCCATCTCTAAGTGGCGGGTATTGCCTTTCTTATGTTACCATGACCAGCTACAGTGTTGTTAATGAGTATACATCCATTACTACATGCCTGCAGAGTCATTTGTGTTCATTTGGTATTTAGACATAGCAGTGAAAGAGTAGTACTGCATGTTGTGGACTCAAAAGTACTGAGCCTTGCTCAAAACCCCTTCTGAAAGAAAAACAAACTCTGCTGGGAGTCAAGTTGCACTCCCAAAAATTATCACTTAAATTTAATGAATAGTGCTTATACCCACTACTGAATGGAAAACAAACTCTTCTGGGAGGCACCCACTTTTTCCTTAAACTATCACTTAATATACTATATATCAGCCATAGTCAGGTCAACACCAGAGTATGTTCCTACAGTAGAAATCTATAACCAGTTTTTATTTTTTTTTTTATCCTTAGTCTAAATTTAATGTGGATGTTTCTAATACTAGGTACATTATGACAAAGGAAACTATTTATGATGTAATAGTTCCTGAATCAGAGATGTCTGGAAAAGACTATCTGATGGTCCAAGAGACATATTAAGGTAAGTAAGATTTGCAAACAAATATCATATAAAGAAACATAAACATGTTTTCATTTTTTTAAGAGAAACTAAGAAAGACAATATAGATTATAACTAAATACTGTGTTGATAATAGAATTCTTACAGTTATAGAATACACAGACTGTATTAGATTGGCACATAAAATAAATATTTTTCATAACAAAACAATTCAAAGCACACATTTTCTGAAACCTGAAATCCATTATTATCCAATCTTAATAATAGTAGAAAGATAATATATATTATTGTAAATACTGGGCTTTGAAATTCCAGTATTGTAATTATTTGGTGAACTGAGCCTTCTCCACTCGAGGAAGTACCAGTCAGACAAACAGTGATTGGTCTGATAAGGTACCCAACGAATCACAGTCAGAACAGACCTCACATTCTGACAATCCAAGAGTAGCTCCATTGCTTTATGTAGTGTGTGTGTGTGTGTGTGTGTGTGTGTGTGTGTGTGTGTGTGTGTGTGTGTGTGTGTGTGTGTGTGTGTGTGTGTGTGTGTGTGTGTGTGTGTGTGTGTGAAGGAGGCAGTACTTTCTCCATGAGTGTGATTTAGAACACGTTGGTACAGCTGAAACATTGGTCAGTGTGTATATTGGTAATAAAAAAATGATAAAAGACACTTACATTATTAATCCAGCTGATGTAAGCAGACACTCTTGTGAACACTGTTGGCTTCATGTAAGTGTTGCAGCCAAGGGAAGACACAAAGCTGGTCACACCATGGACATAGTACCTGCCGCTAACATAGCAGTTCAGAGGGCCACCAGAATCACCCTGCAGAAACAAAACAGTGAACTCAATAGTAATAAATTGCTAGCTGAGAAACAGCACAAAACAAGAAGAGAAAATATGTATTATGTGCACGTATCTTGTAAGGGCATACCCTTAATAAACATTTCTAGTTAACCTCAAAGCTGTAGTAGCATCCCGCTCTGACTGCAGCTACAAAAGAGGATGGAGTGTGCATACTGAAGTGGGGTCCAGAAATTTCTAATAACATTGGAGCTCTGTGACTTGGTAGACATTTATGCTTTGTCCCATATCAGGGACAGTTTTTACATATGAATGCTGATTAGTTAGATTTTTCATTGAAACAGATGATGTGCATTGATATGCACTTTTTAAAGCATTGTAAGATTATAAATATGACTGATCATATTTAGAAACTGCAGTCCTCACTGTCTTGTCTCAAAATCAAACTCTGCACCAAAATCAGGGGCAAAAGAGATGTGCATCCCTTCTATGTTCCTGACATCCAACTTGCCTTCCTATTGACTAGGTCTGGGTTTGCACTTACAACGAAACATCTTGGTGAAAATATGAGAAGCAATAAATCCAACAGGTGCCAGGGCAAGTGATTTGCTGGTAATGTCAAGGTGGTTGGAGTTCTGCTAGAAGGTGCAACATATACAGTATGCAACAAAGTATACAAGTAAATGTGTTTAATACCCACAGTTATCAATAATAAATAAGTTACAAACGTTAGCCCTAAATATCATATAACGTATGGAATGCTGTGATTATACTCTGAAACTGGTTAAAGGACAGGCTGCTTTCTGCATCAGAAAGGTGCCTAAAAATTATATTGTTAAGCATCTACAAGAGCTGCTAACCCTGAGTCTAATACAAGAATGAAGCAGTGGTCAGTACTGATCACTACACAGAACAGCAGCATAAGTTAAAATAGCTTTAAAACTGGTTAGAAATTTCACTCTTCCACACTTTTAAACAGAAAGTATGACAGAATGAAGTGTTAAATTGCTTTTAAAGCTATTAGTTCATCAGAGGGACACCACTTATAGTCACTTTTTCCTTTTCTGTAACTGGTAGCACATGGAGAAAATAAAAAAAAAATAAAATATTTCTGCTCTCTGCAGGGAAAAAAAAGATTACTATATGAAGTCAGTGGAATACAATCCACCCCCCAGTTCTCAAGAATAGAGCAAAACAGTTTTCTTCAGATTATTATAAAAAGCTGATTGGCTTCTACAAAACATCAACCAGTCACACCATACCCAATCCATGCCCCCCCTCCTCCGCTTAAGAGAAGAGCAAAAAAAAAAAACCTTTGGCAATTGGCTATCTACAGAGTGTCAGCCAGTCCACAGCCTCCGGAACTCAATCACCTCAAAACTTCAGAGCTTTTGCTCATGTCTCTCAACACTTTGTTCCCAAGGCAATAATTGCCCTCTGGCCCATCCTTGCTACGCTACTTTGTGGATACATCACAGTTTGAGCTGTTAACCAGAGTGCTCAGTCTTATTAGAGAGTAAGTTTTTGTGTTTTTATAAATATACCAACCAGGATTAAGAATTTGTAATGAGAAAACACAGGGATTGGCTGTAGAAAAACATTTGAATTAGAAAGATGAGCTCCATAATGCAGAACAAAAATGTTGACTCTTTCTGCAGCCGAACTGTGAGTTAGAACATTGCTCTTGCTAGAGCAGAACAGGTAAACTTCAGTGATGTGTACGCTGAGGACAATGGCACATGCAATGCTTAACTAATGGAGTATGTCACAATCTAAATTACTCTTCTTCATGCCCAAATCACACAATGATACTAAACCAGCCCTAGCTATTACTTCCCTAAACAAAAGTCAAGTTAGATGAGTTACTCCTGCCAAACTACTTAGGGTCACTATTAATGATAACCTAAAATCTGATTTACACATGTAAGAAGTAATAAAAAAAGACATATCAGAAACTTGGGATACTGCATAAATAAATTTCTCACTGAAGACAGCAGAAAGACTATAGCCTCTGTCTACCTACTTCCAAAAATGCTTTATGCCTCACCTATAATCATTAATCTGCACTCTAACATGACTACCTAAAGGGCTCATATCTATACAGGAAGAATGCAGAGTCCCTGTAATCACAACTACGCAGGTAAAAGTTGCACTCTCTAAAGCCAAAAACACAGCATCCATGGGACCGGACAACATCCCAGGCTGTGTTTTACACGAACTTCAGAACAAACTGGCTCCCCACTTAAGCACCATGTTCCATAATAGCCTCACATCAGGCTTTGAGCCCACTGAATGGTGCACAGCAACAGTTATCCCACTCCACAAAGGGGGAACCACCACTGATCCTGGGAACTATTGACCTATTAGCCTGACGAGCCTGGTCTGCAAGGCCATGGAATGTATCATCATGGAACTCATAAACAAAGACATTGGTAACCTCCAACTCTGGATCCCACACAGTTCGGGTTAGTGAAAGGCAGATCATGCCTCCTGAACCTGATCAACTTCTTTGAGGCAGTCACCAAAGCCGTAGATGAGGGTAAGGTGGTTCACGCAGCCTATCTTGACCTCGCCAAGGCTTTCGACACCATCCCCCATTCTGGAATTATAGCTAAACTCACTAAACGAGGTATAAATCCCTACGTCACAAGATGGGTTGCCAATTGGCTCACTGATAGAACCCACACTGTAAAAGTTGCAGATTCCAAATCTGACCTCAAAGCAGTGACAAGTGGAGTACCACAGGGTTCCGTCCTGGGACCTCTCCTGTTTTGTATCTACTTTTCTGAAGTACAGGCTAACACAGAAGGCCTCTGGCTAACAAAGTTCGCAGATGACTGCAAACTAGGAGCCATAGTCAAGTCCCCAAATGAAGTGGACATCCTACAGAAGGTCCTCGCTGAGACAGATGCCTGGTGTCAGAGCCATATGGCCTCAAGCTCAATGCCAAAAAGTGCAGTGTCATCCCCTTTGGTAAAAACTCTGTACCCATGAACTACCACATAGGCAGCAATCTACTTAACACTCAATGTATGATAAGAGACCTTGGGACCCAGGTGGACAGTAGTCTCTCCTTTGATAGTGACATTGCCACAGCAGTCAAGAAGTCCTTCTACGTGGCACGCCTCATTATAAAAGGGTTCTCATCCAGGAAAAAAGAGGTCATTGTTCCCCTCTACTCGACACTCATTAGACCCATTATAGAGTATAACGTCCCTTTTGGGATGTACCTCACAAGACATCTGCAGCAGCTGGTAAGGCCACAGAAGTACCTCACAAAGAGGATTACTGGCCTCAAACAAATGCCCTACACTTACTGCCTCAAAAAACTCCAGCTTTACTCCGTAGCATATCGCCTACTCCGAGGTGATGTCTGCCTAACATATAAAGCTATGTCAAACCCAGAGCTGTTGGACATGCTACACCTAAAGAAATCCCAATCCCTCCGAGCTACATGCTCTAGGGACCTAAACCTTGTCACCACAATAAACAGAACATGCTGGAGGGATAGATTCCTATCCCAGGGACTTCCCATACTTTGGAACAGGCTACCCATCTATGTCAAGCAAAGTTCTTCATTAGCACTCTTCAAGAAAAATCTTGATGAGTAGATGGGAAATAGGAAATACACCCCGGGGATCACTTCTGTGTCTCTGCTCGACAGTGGCACAGGAAAATAACTTTCTTGGGTGGTGTAAGCCAGGGAACCTTGTTGGCTAGACTTACATAGGCCCTTGGGCTGATAGCCTAGTACCTACCTATGAACCTATGAACTAAACTACAGCAATGTCACAATAAAATTGCAGAATTCACATGCAGCTTTCCCTATAATAATATGTTTCATCATTGCATAGCCCTACAAAACTCAAACAGCTAGAAATACCTCAACAACTGTTACACTCAACTATTTATGGCACACAGTCTACTCTACAAACCAATTAAATGTCTCAATCTAAAAAATATCCTTACAAAATACATACCGACATGCAGTCTGCAATTCACATACAAATCCTTATTAAGCATATACAAAGCCAACAACTCAGCAGGTGAAGCCTTAATTGATAACTAAATCTCCAGAATGTGGCACTCTTTCCTCTAAACCCATGGCTCACTGGCAACTCATTCAAAACGTAGCTGCAAATCCATCTAATGAGCTCATGACTGTGGTCTTTTAATGCTCTAGAATAATTCCCAGCATCCCACTCTCTTTATTTTCCCTCTCTGACCTCACACCTATCTTGCCCACAGGTAAGCCAGGGAAGTCTCCTGTATTATTATACTGTACATAATAAAATATTTTGTAAATCCAAATATTACCTATCCTTACAATCACTTTCTCTGGCATTACTGGAGTGATCTCACTTTAATTACACTTTCTAACAGTAATTCTTACAACATAACTAGAATTCTTTAGAAACTAGTTTCACCTTTATAGTCTGCTATTCTCCTTCTACATTGTTCTGGTTTGCCCACTAGCTATATAAAGAGTAGCTACAATGACTGAGTGCCACAGATATACATACTTGTTTTATAATTCTGTTTACTGCATTATTTTATGCTTCCATTTTTTTTCTGTTTCATGTATTATTGTAACTCTGGAGCTTTTCTGTATGGCCCTCTTCTGAAAAGGGTTTTAATGCCCATTTGGTCTTTCCCAGTAAACAAAGGCAAGTAAGTAAATAAATAAATAATAGAGCTGCATTTGTCATTATTATATCAGATGCTACATACACTCCCAGGAAAATTGAGAGTTCATTTAGCACTGGAGATATTAGAAAAGAAACAATACTCAAGTAAAATTTTGGAAATTAATGCAAAATTACTTCATTTTTGTTTGAAGTATGAATTTAGACAAAAACAGCAGAATTGTTCCGCTCTGTGACATTCTAACATTATTATTATTAATTTTGTTTGAAATCTTAGTAAACAGGGATTACACAATATACTGAACAGGATATGGGCTGAGGTGTACTGCCTGACACTCTTCTCATTTTGGAGACAAACAGCTTACATTATGAGTCCATGTGCTGCCAACTTTCAGTATGATAGGAATAACCTTGTGAAATCTGTTTCTGCCCAGGTATTGCTCCTTGTACCATATGCTCCACACACACACACACACACACACACACACACACACACACACACACACACACACACACACACACACACATTGCACCATGCAGTTTGATTATTCTCACACTACTGTTATTATTATAATAAATATTTACCTGACAGCCGGACTGTGCACCGTTTCCACCACCACACACCATGGTTGACTTCACAGTGCTACCCCACCAAGAGCTGCTGGAACAGGTGGCATGGTCCACAACAGGGAGAGGAGCTTGTTGAAGGGTGGCAGAAACCTGCCCACCAGCTGAAAACACAAGTACACCTTTGTTAAAAAACATATCTGCATTGATTCCTTTCTGTTCAGACCTAGACCTTGATTCATAAGAAATCCATACCTTGGTGTATGTGGGAGATACTCTGACATACCACATTTTCAGAAATAGTATACATTTCCTCTAGATCCAAATAAGTTTTCATTCCCCTTTACTCATATCTAATCAGACATATTATCAAATATAATGTTGCTTTTAGCATGTATATACCTAAACATACTCAGCCTGAGAAACCTTAGACATTCCTAAGTAAAAAGGCTAGTGGTCTCAAAACCTTAGCTATACAGACAACCTGGCATCTCTCTCTCTCTCTCTCTCTCTCTCTCTCTTTTATAGATTCCTGTTTGGCAATCTGAGTCTAGCCTTTTGAGCCATGAAAGGTCTGACCCTCTTTGTCCTCCTTTTCCTTTGCAAAACAAATAATTACTCAAATATCTGATTAAAGGAACTAAATCTTCATCAGCAGATAAATAAGACATGGAGTGATAAAGTCATAACCCAATATATCATATCTCTGGAAAATGTCAAGCAGAGCAGCAACCTTGCCACCTTCAAGGTAAGATGATTGGATGGGCAGTCACAAAATCTAGCTGTCTACCTTGTGCTGAGGGAACCTTTGGATATGTTTTTTGTCTACCTTGTGCTGAGGGAACCTTTGGATATGTTTTTTGTCTAGGCTTATAACTGCCTGTTGACTGATTCTCCAGTACTTTTAAATTAATATTTAATTAGCTGCAAAACATAAATGTAAAACTAACAAATACTAACTTAACCCTCATTACACTGTTAAAACCTGTCAAATATTAACTGGTATTAAAAGACGAACGTTAAAAAGTAATACATATCTAGATTAGAAAACTACCCTCAAAGCACTCCATCTATAACAACCTACGGAAGTACCTTTACTCTGTTTGATAGACTTGAATAGTTAGCATACACAATTATTTCAATCCACTAAAACCAGCTGGAAACAGTAATTCAACACCCCCCCAAAAAAAAAAAAAAAAACAGGGTAACAAAACATAGTGGTGAAACAGAATTAGTGCTGGTCTAGTCTTTCTGATAAATGAAATAAATATATTATATTATAGGGTTATGGAACTAGGTTTGCAACTTTATTTTCAAAAATTTCTGCAGTACAAGCCTCTATGTATACCCTCCCCTCCTGTCCACACACACACACACACACACACACACACACACACACACACACACACACACACACACACACACACACACACACACACACAATGTAAAATAAAATGTAGACACTCACAATCAAAAGCATAGCTAGGGTGAGAGGGGCAATGGCCAAGGGTACAAACTGTTAGGTGGGCTTGATCAGTAATTGATCATCCTATCACGTTTTAATGCAATACCAGCTTTTAAAAGCTGGTATAACATTTGTGGTGAAACCTGAGCATTGCAGCACTCAATGTGTGGTCTAAATTGTAGCAACTGTTCGCTACATTTGTTACTAGCAATTTGCTACAGTTTAAAAAAAGAAGAAGTATTTTTTAAGCTAAAATGTGAGTGCCATAGCACTCTGTGAAGGCAAGGTGAGAACTGTAGCAACTGTTTGCTATATTTGTAGCAAGCAGTTTGCTACAGTTTAAAAGTAGATTTTTTAAAATTGTTTTGAGGAAGAAGGGTTGGCGTAGGGATTAGAAATGGGCCTTGAATGGCTGGGGCAGGAGGGGAAGGGGGTATGTCATGCATCTGACCCACTGGTTTTGGTGTTAAAGCAGATTGCTAATAAACTGCAATGTGATCGGCTTAATGTTTTTTTTTTTTTTTTTTGCTCTTCAATGGAAGAGCTTGGGAGTGATCTATGCTAATCAGCTTAATACAGCAAAGTGTTTGTTTTATTTGCTCTTCACTTGAAGAGCAGAGGTAATGTGGTGCTGTTTTGTGATACAGGCACAGATGTTGCCAACTATGCCGCTACTCACAGTTTAGACACCAAACTACAAACAGTTCTTAATCTAGGCACATAAAATACAGACATCCAAAATATAAAAAAAAAAGTTAAACCCACACCAAATCAATAACAAAAAACAGGCAAACACTCTACTTTCATTTGAACTTCAAATATATCAAAATGAAACAAAAAATGCCCCTTAACCATAACCATACCTTAGGAAATGGTTTGTATGAACAGTGATAGAGTTTCTCCTTATCCTGCCCCTGCATCTAATCCTTCATTTTACCATAGAAAACCCTTTTTGTAACAGCACCACTACACAAGACAGGCTCAGACACAGACACTCAGACACTCACCAACAAATATGCACAGCCCTAAAGCTACCCCCTTACCTAACCCTTACTCTAACCCAGCACCACTTCTTCAAATACACCCCCAGCCCTAATCCCAATCCACTTATCTCTGCTGACATTCTGACCTGTCGACATTCTGGTAGTACCCTTCTGACTGTCTACATTCTGAGCTGTATATCTATATCTAGATCTATATCTAACCATATATATATGTAAAACAACAAACAGAAGTAAAGACACAGCTATTAAAGGTAGGTACTACAACAAAAATAACAAACATTGTGTAAAATATATCACTACCACCATGGCATAGAGCATAAAGCATACATTTAATGAAGATAAAGACTGGGTGAAAGATAAAAACAACCAAAGTCAAGAGAACATAAGTACTTTCAGGTACTAAATACACTTATCAGATCTAATTCATACATTTCTTGTCAATGTTGTTAAGAACACTCATGACCAATCACAATTAGTGATTCAGTCTAAGCCCTTTTAAGGCATGTTTCAAAAGAAAGCATGTATTAAGTCCTGGGGGTGTGTCGACTTGCAGGTTACCTATCCAATGCATCTCAGCTAGCTCAGTTTGTAAAGATATGATATTACCTCTAGCATTTCCTCCGAGAACCTGAAGAGCTGTAATATTAGGTAAAATATGTTTCATCAATGGACTTTTGTAGTCCCTTAATCGAATGTCACTCACATGTTTGGATATTCATTCCTGAAACTGTTTTGCCAACATAGAAACCATCACATTGTTGGTAACAAGCAATATATACCACATTCTTGGTCTTACAATCAGCATATGTTCATGGTGCATAGTATTTACCAGTCACTGGGTGGACAAAATCCTGTATTGTAGAAATATATTTACAACTCGTACAAGTCCTGCATGGATAGGTACCCACTCTATTGGACCAAACCCGATCAATGTATAACTTTTTTTTCTGACATAATAAACATTTTAGATTCTAATTATTCCTAAAGGAAAAAGCCGGGACATCCCCCACTATCCCCTTGATAGTATTGTCAATGTATAAAATCCTTCAGTTATTCTTTATAACATCACAAACATAACGAATATCACTAGAGTAAGTCAGGAGAACTCTGGTGCATTGGTCAATTCTAATATTTTCTATGGCTTAATCCTGACCTATACTTACATTTATCTCTAAACTTGTTTAGGTATGTAACCACTGTAAATATTGCATCTGAATCTTACTGTATGGGTTAATAACAGTATTTATAGCTGACCTGTGTTATTTAATGATGACCTACTCTTAGGATTTTCTTTAACCCTAGATCTTCTATAACTTGCTTAGGTATGTAACCACTGTAAATATTGTATCTTAAACTTAACTGCTTGTTTAGGTATGTTAACTACTGTATCTTAAACTTAACTGCTTGTTTAGGTATGTTAACTACTGTATTTAAAACTTAACTGCTTACCTTGGAGAATTTTTCCCTGGGCCGCCACTAAAAATGGACATGTATCCAGTTGGACTATCCCGCTCAACAAATGTAAAATAAATAAATAATAAATAAATAAAATGACCTCTGTAGTATTCTTTTCCATCTTCTGTGAAAAGAATTGTTTACCACGAGGTTCCTTAACACTGCAGTTTAACATTGTAGTTTCTTGCATACATTTGTATACCTCCTTCTTCTTATATCCTCTTTGCATGAACTAATGAGCTGAGCAAAGGACTGATTAGCCATTAGGAAATCTTCCTGTCTAGTATGTAATTTGGAACTTCTTAGCATCTGCCCTTTTAGTATAATATTGCAAACGTGTGGGGTGCATACCGCTAGGCCAAGAGATTATTCTTTTTCCATTCTTTGTGCTACAAAGTGGTGTTAATTCCCATCCTTCATGTTATATATATATTTATATATTCATGCAGACTGCAAATTGCAGTGGACTAAAACATGGTGTGTAAAAGGAAATAAATGCCTTTGGCCTTTTAAATGTTAATGCTATGAGACCCCTACATGGGAGACGGAAAGAAAGTACTAAGTAGCTTTTCTTTAAGGTAAAAGAATAAGTATAGTTCATATAATTTTGGATTTTGTTAGGTTTTACCATGGACCCGTGTGATCTCTTGATTACTGTTCGTTTCATCTACAATAAATAATGCAGTAGTGCCTCAGAGAGCAGAGCTGATCACTTTCTGGTTTTGTTGTCAGTTCCTAATTTTTTATGATAAGTTAGACTAGGATTCTGCTAGGAGGAATGGGCCTGTGTTACCCCTTGAAAGACTAAGTGATAAGTAACTAAACCTAATGTCTCTTTAAAAGTACGGCAGCCGTGAGAAGTTTGAATGAGAAATAAAACAGGAGTTTATGTGAAGTGCAAATCTTTGGGACCCCATGTAGTTCTGCTATAAAGACAAAAAGGTTCACCATGCTGTTAGCATTCACTTGCCACAAAAAATGTGGCTAGTGCTTATGCATTTTGCAATTTTATTTATTAATTTAACATTTGTTGACCAGGAAAGTCCAGCTGGGACAGAGCCTATTTTCAGAGGAGGCCCTGGGAGAAATGCTCCAGCACATGTCTTTGGAATGTGGGAGGAAATCAGAGTACCCAGAGGAAGCCGACAGAAATGCAGGGAGGGCATGCAGACTCCTCACAGAAGGCATCCCAGCCAAGAGTCAAACCGGAGAACCGAGGCAACAGCGTTAACCGCTGCACCACTGCACCACCGTTATCCCGTAATATCCTGTAATATCCTGTAATATCCCGTAATATCCTATAATATCCTGCATTGTGCCCTGATATTCTGCAGCAGAAGTCCCATTTACTGGAATTTACTTTTTCTGGTGTATTACTTATAAAATCACATCTTCTGCTTGCATTTTCTGCTCGGAAAGCCTTTTCTTCTGATTTTTAGATCATCCCACTGCATTATGAATGCATGCTGTACAAATAAGATGGAAGGCAGGATCTGCCGTAGCTGCATGGAAAACATCGAAGGTTTTGCGACCTGTTAGGATACCATGTGCATTTCTGTGCTTGTAAGGGAGCATATTTAAGGAATTAATCTGTTACCGGAGCAGGTGTATCTTCAGATATATCCTACTTCTAATGCACTTACAATGCATACAGTAATAAGAAATGCTTCATGTACCTAAGACATGATCATATTCTGTGATAATACACGTACCTAAGGCATAATGGTATGTATGATAAAAGAGTGTTATTATGGTTATGAAGATGGCCAGCAGCATGAAAAGAAAACATTAAGAGGAGCTTGGAAGATTCTCTGAGGAAATATAATCGTAACTAATGACTGGCAGAAGGCAGTAAATCAGTTTTACAAACGTTTTTCCCCAAATCATAATTTTCATTATTCATTTGTTGTTGTAGTAGACAACGTGTTGCATGTTAAATATACTTATTGTATTCCAGTTACATCCTGTTTATGCTCAGATGCACATATACACAGCATCACACCAAAATTATTTCTAAAAAGAGAAAAACCAGAAGCACTTACAGCGAGTGTATCCCCATCCTGTGATAATACATGGGTGGTTGTGAGAGAGGATTTCACCATTACTGGGCAGAGCAGCAAGCTGGACATAGCTATTCAGGACTGCATTTGATGCAAGACGCAGCAGGGCGATGTCATAACTGGAACACAGTGTGACAATTAAATGAATATCAGTGAAAGAAGCCCACTGTACAGTTACTACAAGGCAGTTTAAAACAAAATTCATACCTATTCTAAAAGGTCAAGAGTTTTAAACCTAGTAACCTACATATATTTCAATATTAATTAACAGGCAGACCATATCCATTGTTCATTTATATTTCAAACTACATAAATGT
This sequence comes from Protopterus annectens, assembly GCF_019279795.1. Taxonomy (NCBI): domain Eukaryota; kingdom Metazoa; phylum Chordata; order Ceratodontiformes; family Protopteridae; genus Protopterus; species Protopterus annectens. Next base: position 802,832,604 of record NC_056743.1, on the reverse strand, counting down.
GACCACCAGTCCCTAATGGGCTTTATATGCCATTATATCGCCTGTCACAAGCACAAGTCTCCTGTGAGTTGCAAACAGAATTTTTCAACTCATTTTGTATGGAATGCTTCTGCAGAGGAAGGGAAGATAGCTAAAGGCCACTAGAAGGCAAAAAGACTGCTTTTGTTCAAAATAAAGGAACAAAATCAGTTTGTTTGAAAACAAAATGCTTCAAGCTAGGTTTAAAATACCATTTAAATAGACCAGGTAATGATAAACATAATTAAATATTCATTTAACACTTCAAAATAATTAAAAAAATCACAAAATTAACTTAGCCTTTTGTTGTCCCTTAGCCTCAATATAGACCAAAAGGACTATTCACTGTTCAAACTGTGAACAACATAGTCTTCTACTCAGCACTGCCAGCTAGCATCAACTTTTAATAAGATTTCTGCATAATCCCACAGTAAAATAAATCAATAAATAAACACGCATTCCATTAATAGAATCTAAAAGTGTATATCTGATATGCTTTCACATTATGGTACTTCTCCTTCAGAAATCTGGAATGTATTTTGAAATTGCATATAACAACAAAAGCAGTACATGAAATGACATGTAAATAACATACCCAGCAGCTACATTATTGGGATTCCAGTTTGCATGGATGAATTTGGCATTCACAGCGATGTAGGCCTCAGTTCCATCATTCTCGTAGATGTTATGGTCCCCAACTGCCACCCGGAAGGTGTAGCTCCTGTTAATTATTTATGTTTGTAAACATTAGATACACAGGTGTTGCTGTGTAATATGGCATAGTACATTTTTAGTACTCTTATTTACAGAATCTATACAGAATGTTATAACCATCACTAAAATAATTAAAATCAGTCTTACTTAACAAGCACATGTTTTAAAAGGTAAAAATCTGCAAAAAATGTTAATGTCTCTGAAAATATCAAGGAAGCCCTTTAACTAAAAAGCCATTCATAAATTTATGTTTGAGGAGGATTACTTTATCCTCTGAGGTAGCATTCTGCCTTTTTTGCAAATCAAAGTATTGACATATTTTGTACATATTGCTTGTTTAATGGTGGAACAACTTAGAACAAGTGTTTTCAAATTGCTGTATGAGATAATTAGAATGAAGGAAAAGAAGATCTATCAGGATATCGACATGTAAAGTACTTAATATATAACCTGTCAGATTTTATATTTCTTATAAAGTGAACTTTTTATCACATTATTTTTAAAAATTGGATCATTTCAAGAATATATCATCTCTATAACATCCTGGCTCATTTTTAAGAATATTAGGCTGTCTGGAAAATGTATGACTTAACAAACACATATTTTATAAGGTAACAAATCTGCAAAAGAGTGTTAATTTCTGCTGAAGATTATATCAAGGAAGCCCTTGACTAGATAATATAAATTTGATTGCATCTTTTATGTAACTCCATAAACAAACATTTTCAAGAACTGTAAGAAGTCATATAACTTGTAGAGTTGCCTTTGGTTATCTTACAGTGGGATGAAAAAGAGGAGATAAGTAAACAGTTATTCAAAGTGTTATCCTGCAATGCAATACTAGTGACTTCAGAGAGGTAACAAGTAATTTGTAAAGCATATAGGTGATTTATAGGTGACATTTTTTGTTATGTGGCTACAACTGCCTGTATCAAATGATCAGATTTACTTCAGAAGCATTAGATGCAGGACATCCAGATTCCATAATAGCTTCTTCCCACATGCTATCAGGCTGTCGAATAACAAATCCATAGCCTAACACACTACATGGGTAAAACATTATTTGTGTGCAATATGTCATTGTTGTTTACATAAACTCTGAATAGCTCACTTCATACGTATCTATCTGCACTAGGAAAACTGCAAACTGTAAGCTTTTGGTATATATATTGGTGGTGATTAAGTTTACATGTGTGCCTCTCTTATTTATTATAGTACTGTTTTTTGCATATCCTTATATTTCTAGTGAGTGTATTCCTGTTGTTGTATTTGTTGTGCTTCTAATACAATAGAGCTTTCACATTTGTTTTACTTTATTTACTTTTTTGTATCTTATTGTTTTATTTATTTTTTATTTTAATTTAATTTAATTTTTTTTAATTAATTTAATCTGTATTCCTTCTGTCAGCTGTCATTCATATGGTATTAGCCTGAATATTGAAAATTTGTGCAGTTATACACATTTTTTCCTCTGTGTTAATCTGTTTGGCAATGAAATTTACTTTGACTTTGAGATGGAGAATTCTTCAGTATTACCTGATACTTTCCTTACCTAAAATGCAACAAATAGCAGTGATATTACCAAGTAATTTCTGTTAGAAAACACAACATTAAATAATATTAGAAACCATCATACTCCCTCTTGAAAAATGGTCCCTGTCGCATTGAGTCGAACATGGGGAAACAAACATGAGATCACTTGCATTATAGCTGTATGAGCTTCACTGCTTGGGGGTAACTTATTGTATACTGATTTCCAGCTACTGAGAAGCAAAGCATTGTCACCTGAAATGTATTATGTGTTATATTTGGCTACACTACTGCTCCAGAAAAGGGGATTCTCCGAGCCTCAACTCCCCAAGACTCGATTCCCTCGCAATAATGGCTTTTCCATTTAAAATCACTGTCAGGGAATCATGCCCCCCCACCCCCACCCCGTAGTGCAATTATGGAGTTGATTATATTAGGGGACACAGACCTTCACATTAGTGGGCAGGTGTGTTTTTAGGAAGTTATTTTCAGTAGCTTGTTTTTCAGGGAGTAGAGGCTCGTGGGATTGTAATTCGTTCACTCATAGTGGAAGTTTTATATTGTCCAAGTTGTCAGCTTGCCAGAAAAATGTATGTTTTCTGTTTATGGTCAATCTCTTTTTTTCTCCAAGGTGCAGTGACTTCAGAATGAGAATAATAAAGTAAGGGGAGTATGGATGAGCTCCTCATATGGGAATTATGGGGGCGCTGACTCTGCAAAAATGTTTTTTCTATTTTATTTTATGCTCTACTTAACCATAAACTGTTTACCCATGAGTACATCTGCTTCAGAAGTTTATGCAACAGGGCTGTCGGTTTCATGGAATTATTGCAGGCAGTTGTGATATGATGACTATAGTCTCAGGCTTAATGTTTTTGATATTAATCATAATTATATAATGATGGTATACTGGTTTAGGGACAGAGATGGTACACTATATAAACCTTTTCTTATGTACCACACTATAGCTGCTGCCACAGACCACTGATAGAATCACTTATTCTCTGTGGGTTTACTCATTATAGAATGTCTTAATCATCTTTCTCTCCACACCATTCAAACATAAGCGTTCAGTGCATCTTACAAATGTTCTTTCTTCTCTTCCTGCACTGCTTGACAACTAAACACGTTTATTCATGCATTCTTTCATTTTCCAATGCCTGCTTCATTCTATATAGGATTGTGGGGAAATCCCAGCAGGTATTTGGCATAAGGAATTGATCCAATTTGAACCAGCTGTTTCACCATATACTCTTACTGCTGCATATATATGTAGTGTAAGTTTGGATGACCTTCACCAATTGGCATGTCTTTGGGATATAGGAAACAATAGGACGTTCTGCTACAGCCGTACATGAACAGAGAGGGAGAACAAACATACAAACTTTACAAAAGAGTAACCCAACCAGGACCTGAAACAGAGAACAGAGTTCTGTGAGGCAGCACTGCTAACTTCATTATTGTACAATCATTTTTATTTTTTATTGGTTCTGCCATAAATCATTCACGCTTTTTTTTCCCTTACTAGTGATGGAGAAAAACTTCTATTGAGGCTATATATAGTAATAATCTGGTAAGAAATATCATCAGAGAACTTCAAGCCAGTGATGTCCAAATCAAGTACTCTCAAAAATAATTGTAATATAATTGGAGGCACAATGCTGTGCAGAGTAGTAAAAAGGCAGTGAAACTTCATAGCCATAAGAAATATACTATGACCTACGAAATCCCTTTTATCCTTCTTCTTTTACAAGTATACTGCAGAAATAAATCCTTACCTGTCTACACAGTGGGCCGCGGTCATTACCCAGCGGGGCTGGATCAGGGAGCCCCCACAGGTGTGGTACCAGCTGTTACCAGACATGTACTGCAGAGAGATCTGTGAAGTGCAAGAACATGATATAATTCAGAGATAAATCAATAACTACATTTTATAAAGTAACAACGCAACATTAATCAACAGACTACCAAACGGGTAAGTGAAATCCATTTTAAGATATTTGTAACAGTTTGCTCAGAAGTACTTTCACTTCTAGCAGTGCTGGGGCACTTCATTCTGATAGGCCTGGTTGAAAACCTCAGCTATTTTTTGTAATACCTGAAATACCTGTAAAATTTCTTCAACAAGTAGAAATACAACTAAACAGCTTCATAAAAAAATTAGACAGACTTGGCACACATAGATTAGACAATGAAAATGGAGTGGAGCCTGAATTATAAGAAATATGAAGAAAGAAATACATTAAAAAATACACGTATGCAGGGAGAGAACTAAAGAAACGAAATATTTAAATATCAGCATGGACTTTACAAATACCGCAATGTTATAGCTTTCAGAAGAGCTTATCAAGAACAAGCTCACACAATATCAAAACTAATGGGGTTTGGAAAATGAGAGGAAACATTTGATTTTTTAAACAGAGCATGGTGGATACATCCCTATAAAGTTATGCTATCAACAACAGTAAAAAAAATTGAAGAATACATGGGACAAATATAAGGCAATTATTTGTGGAGTGACAGGTTGCAGGTTAAGTCCTTATATAGTATACTAGGGACACTCTACAGTGAGCCCGTGAACATTACATTTCATTAACCTGATGGCAGAATGATATAGTAAATCTGTCTTGTCTGCCCTTTAAGCTCTTTGAACATTTCACATTCTCTCCCTACCTTTCACCTTTCCCATGATCCACTTGTGAAAATGGATGGCAGAAATGATAAATAATGAACACCACAAAACAAGAAGTGAATAAAGGAGTTTGCGTGCAAAGCACAGTACACAACAGAATGTCCAATGGCTCCCAATGTACCTGGTCATTTAGAATACTAAAATACTACATTCCATAAGAAAAAATGCACATAAACAAACCACAGCAAATACTTTGTACTTCCACAAGGTACCTAATATTCTACAACAACAGTAAAACTCTTTTGCATGACATCAGAAAGTACAAATTTTGCTTTACTTTAAAACATTGTCCAAACACTATTTTACATTGTATAGAGATATTCTTTAAGTACTTAAACTTGCAAAGACTGTTATAGATATCATGCTATCTGAGCAATAGTAGCGCAATGACAAAAGTTAACATGCCAGTTTACTGTCACAGTCTTGAAACCCATTGTCCCAAGACCATAATTTTAAAAGATCAAAGTGCTGAAGACCACAGTATCAAACCCCTGGACTTTCCCCCTGCAGGACCCATGTTATCACTCATTCCTGGTTCCACACTCATTCAGGATGCATGTTAGCACTCATTCCTGGATCCACACCCCTTCAGGACACATTATCAGTCATTCCTCAGTCCACACCCGTGCATATTTGCACTCATTCCTAGGTTCACACTCCTAGGGGGATCCAGTATTCCAGATTTTTAAACATTGTTGTTTTCAACATTTTATGTTTTCAATATTATGGTCTCAGGATTATGGGTTCCAAGACTGTGGGCTTCAGTATTGTAGTAAACTTAACATGCCATCACATTAGATATAAAACTCAACACACTCATAAGCTTTGTCGCTAGGGAATGAAGGACTGCAACGGTCATCCCTCTACACAAAGGGGGACCATCAACAGACCCAAGGAATTATATACCCATATGTTTGGCTAGTCTTATATGCAAGGCCATGTTCAGAAATATCATAGAACTGATAAACAAAGTTCAGTTTTGTCAAGGGCCAGTCATGCCTACTAAACCTGGCAGACTTCTTCGAGAAGGTCACTAGAGCCATGGATGAAAGCAAAATAGTGCATACTGCCTACCTCAACTTGGCAAAAGCATTTGGCACAATACTTCACTCAAATATTATAGACAAGCTTGCAAACTGAGGCATAAATCCATATGTCATCCAATGGGTAGCCAAATGGCTCATAGACAGGGCACATGAAGCTAGGGTGGGGGAATCTACCTCCACCAACATGCATGCTACTAGTGGTGTCCCATAGGGCACAGTAATGGGACCCCTCCTGTCCATAATATACTTTTCTGTAATCAAGACAAATGTAGAGGGCCTTTGGATGACCACATTTGATGAGGACTGCAAGCTAGGTGCAATCATTGAACCCCTGAAAGATATATATATATATATATATATATATATATATCCTCCAGGAGGGTTTGACACAGGCAAATAACTGATACCAGAGTCATGGCCTAAAACTCAATGTAAGAAAATTGATAATTATACCCTTTGAGAAGATGACCAGCCCTGGAAATTACAGCATTGATAATAGTCCCCCTAAGAGTAGACCCAGTGGTAAGAAACTTGGGAACTCAGGATTATAGTAACCTAAACTTTGATCATCATGTTTCCATGATGATAAGAAAATCCTTCTACATGGCACAACTTATAAGTAAGGGTAAGGTATCCAGATCTAATGAGATCATTATCTTACTATACTCAGTCTTAATTAGAGCCTGCATGTCCTCCCCGCGGTCGAGTGATGTTAAAGACATGCAGGTAGGTGCGAGTGTGAATGGGAGTGCCTTTGTTGAATGTTGGGCATCAGTCTGGCAACTCTGCTGTAAAATCCACTGCCAATCATGAGCGGACCAGAGTTCCACTGTGGCGACCCCTAACCGGGAAAAGCTGAAAGACATTTTACTCAGTCTTAATTAGAGCAATAATCTACCACAATGCACCCTTTGCCATGTAACAGACAAGGCATTTGCAACAGCTGGAGTGGCCACAGAGGTTCCTCACTAAAACAATCCAAGGTATAAATAGCATGAACTGTGATGACTGCCTCAAAGCCCTGTTCCTGTACTTGGTCTCCTACAGACTATTGAGGGGTAATCTGTGCCTAACCTACAAGGCATTTCTGATCCAGCCCTGATGGATCTGATACACATTCACAAAACAAAATGAACTAAAGTTACTCAATCTAAGGATCTAAACCTCATCTGCGACAGAAAAAAAAACATGTTGGAGGGACAGGTATGTGTCTCAGAGATTACCCATTCACTGGAATGAGTCCTTATTCATGTGAAGCAGAGCTCTTCCTTAAACCTATCCAAATACAATTTGGACCAATAGATCGGAAATTGCAATTCACTGGCTTGTCACCCATGTTCCTTATGGATAGAGGCAACCTGTAGATGTCCTAAGGCACAAACATATACCAAAGCCATTCTGGTCCATGGGCATTGATAAATGTGAAAAATTGGGGCATGAATGGCTGGGCTTAAAAAGGCTCTAGGGCCATTAGACTGTTAATCTGCTAAGATCCCATGATTCTAAGAGCTGGTGACATTGTATCAAGCCTCTTCCATCCCAAATTCTAGAGCAAATTACTTCTTGACTTAAGAATAGCTGAAAGCTTATATGAAATTAAAACATGCCTCACACGGCACTACCTTCCCACAAAAGATGAATTGCACTGTTAGCTTAGTACTCTCTATCTGTCTTCTGCATGAGTGCACTCGAGTGTAGTAAGCATGAAATTACTTGTTAGTACTGGCACATTTTTGCCTGTGCGAATATCAATTATTGTAAAAATATTTTTTAGACTATGTAAGTTCTCTGTCACTGCTTCTCTAAAATGCATGGCTTCCTTCTTTGGATTTGTAAAAAACTTACATTCAGTTTTCATGAGGGAATACCAATTACTGTTACCCATATTATCATATTATTTGAAGTATCTGCTTACTGTCTTCCTTTCATACACAGGCCTCTTTCCTTAATGTATAATCTTGGATAAGGGCAATACATGCTGATTTTAGTGTCTGCTTGAACCAGACACCCTTGGGAACATGGGTTGAACTTGACTAGGCTTATAAGGGTCCTGATACCATTAGCCTAGTAATCTCTTATGATTCCATGGTAATGACTAGTTTTTACTAGTTTCAGTAGTTTTAATGATTTACAGTATTTGTCATTGTGATTCAGGGGCCTTTATCTACATCCCTGTCAAACAAAGACATAATTTATATCAAGTAATACTCTCAAACCCAGGACCATAACCATTAGAGGCTTGAGTACTCAATGTAGAATGTATATGTATATATATAATCTCGAAATAATGAAATCTCAAATTTCAGTATCTCGAGACCATGAAGCCAAAAATCCATAAAGTCGAAACCCCAGAAGTGCAAAATTTAAAATCGGGACTTTTATACTAAACATACCACACACACACAGACACAAACATACATCTCCCTACACATACACAAACACCTACCCGACATACAAGCAGCACCCCCCGCGCCCCCCACACCCTCCCTACTTAAATATAATCACTCTGAGGTCTCACTACACAGACAACCATACAAAAACACCACTACACAAGCTACATTCCCCTTGCACACACACATCACACTAACAAAACACATGGGCACACACTAAAGCCCCTACCCAAAACCCGTAAAACACAAACACTTACCTAACTCTCCAACCATCCACTCACACACCGCAACACCAGAACAGCTAATTCAAAATCTCCGAACTTCGGGATTTTGAATTTCGAGCTTCTGGGGTTTCAGTATTCTGTACTTTTGCCTTTCTGGTCTCAGGCTACTGAAAATCGGCATTTCAGTAGTTCGAGATTCTGAAGGGAACCCATATATACATATACATATATATATATATATATATATATATATATATATATATATGTGTGTGTGTGTGTGTGTGTGTGTGTTTGTATATATATATATATATATATATATATATATATATATATATATATATATATATATATATATATATAGTAATGTTATGTTGTGCAAATACACAGCAATCTGAAACTGTGGCCAGCTACTGAGTGCATTGTAATCTCCAGCTTCAGAAACAGCTCGATTTTGCAGAAAAAGAAGGAAAAAATTGTAGTGCAGCAAGCAAAAATAAAAATAAAAAAATGTTCTGAATACGACTGTATACTCAGTAGCTGCATGATTACCTTCTTGAAATAAGGAAGAGGCTAAAACAGCCCATGCATAATGCAAAAGAGTTTCAGAAAAGTATTATATTATAAAATTACTTGTGCAGTATGAGTCTGGGGTGAGAGCCACCAGTTTTAAATACCAAGCAGTTCATTTCAGCTTTTTTCAGATAGTGTGTGTTTGAACATTTCAAAGCTACAATCACATCATTAACTTCTGAGACATTAATGACTGAAAATTATAGAAGGTAATAAACAGTGAATTTTACATGTAATGATTACTAAAAAGAAACAAACTATTACACAGGTTTTTTACCATGGTGCAGGTGGTGCAGCGGTTAGCGTTGTCACCTCACAGCAAGAGGTTCTTCGGTTCGATCCTCAGCTGGGGTGCCTTCTGTGTGGAGTCTGCATGTCCTCCCTGTGGCCGCATGGGTTTTCTCTGGGTACTCTGGTTTCCTCCCACATCCCAAAGATATGCTGTAGATGGACTGGACACTCTAAATTGGCTGTGTGTGTGTGTGTGTGTGTGTGTGTGCCTTCTGTGGAAGGTTGGGCACTGGGCTGGCAACTCAACACCGTAAAACTCCACTGCCAATCATGAGTGGACAGGTGATCTGCTGTGGCAACCCCTAACCGGGAAAAGAAGAAGAAGTTAATCACCTTAATAACAATGTACAGTAAGTGTGTCCATTACAATGAGCCGAAATAATGGAGCAACGGAAGTTTTTTTAACTAAAGAATTGTGTGAAGAAAAAGAAGCAATTTTTGCATAATGGTGCAGACAAATTTCAGTGGAAGTATTTTGAGTGAGTTTAATATGCTTAATCAAAAAGGAGCAATCAGTGAAAACTATACTATATTCATACATATATAACACATGCACAGATACACACACACACACACACACACACACACACACACACACACACACACACACAGACACACACACACACACACACACACACACACACACACACACACACACACACACACACACACACACACACACACACACTAAATGTGGGCAGACACAGAAAGCCTGGGATTCACAGACAAGCACAATGCAGCTTTTTATTCTCTGCCAGAGGCAGCTTTTAACTAATCAGCTGTATTAACATTAACTGACGATAATCACTCACATCCTGCACATGCCAGCTACATGTGATAATTAGCACTATGCTATGCGCTATATGTCTATCTGCATCACCCACACCCTGCACACCAGTAGCATAGCTTGGGTGGGATGAGAGGGACAACAGACCTGAGTGACAAGTGTTGGGGTGTGTTCAGCTGATCCAGATCTGTCTTTAATGCAATACTGACTTTTAAAAGACAGTATTGCATCTGCGGTCAACCCTGAGGGTTGTAGCACTCTGTGTGTGTTCTAAAATCAAGCAGTTTGCTGCAGTTTAAAAGAACAAGTTATGTTGTGTAAATACACAACAAGCTGAAACTATGGCAGTTCCAGTTGCATACATTTACATTTGCTACAGTTTAAAAAGAAGATTTTTTTTAAACTTAAACATGAACACCATAGTTCTCTGTGCAGGCAGGTTATAAAGTGTAGCAATTGTTTGCTACATTTGTAGCAAACAGTTTGCTATAGTTTAAAAGAAGACATTTTCATTTATTTATTTATTCATTTACTTCTTTAATAAAAATAAGTTGAAGGAGGGTTGGGGCAGGGTACAGAAAAAAGACCTGAATGGCTGGGGCTGGAGGGAGAGGGGGTGTTGTGCATCTGGCCACCTGCTTGGTGCGCCAGTAAAAGGAAGGTCTGTTTTTTGCACTTTAGTGGAAGAGCTGGGGGTGTAGATCTAACTGTAGTGAGCTGATCACTGTGATTGGCTAATTACAGTGAAGTGCTTTTTTTATTTTGCTGTTCACTTGAAGAGCTGAGGGGGTCGGGAGTTGGTTCATAGTACTGGTACAGGGTGCTGGTTGAACCAGCTGTGGTTCTACTGTACACAGCTGCTACATGTGATACTTAGCACTGCATTTTGCACTATATGTGTAGGAATCCCAGCCAGTATCTGTTACATATTGTCATATACTGGTGTATGAAAAGTGTTTATTTACTTAACAGAATAATGCAGGAGCACTTAAACAGTAAATAAAAGGTATGTGGATAAATGAAACACATGTCTGAATGGCTAAAATGTTGGGGATATTCATCCTTTTATCCTATCATGCATGACTGAAAATGTATTCTATAACAAATTATATTACAGATGACAGAAAAAATTGTAAATATTGCTAAATATAAGGGTACCAGAATCAGCAACACCAGTTAAACCATCTGAGATATCATTCAGAGAAATTGTAAATGTACATGGTATTTAAACTCCAAATTCTTAGCAGTTACATAACAGTTTAGGTTTCATAAAATGAGTCCTATGAAACAGTTGGAGAGGAGCTGACAGATGTATTATGACAGAAATGCATGTGGCATATGCTAGAAACACCTATCAAATAGATTGCTCTCCAAGGATGATCTGTCACTTAAGCATAATTTTGCCATAAACCATAGGGAATGTGTTTTTCCCTAAACTGCCTGTTATCCATCACTACTGTTGTTAGTCACCATTCTAGAGTAAATGAAATATGGATTGCCAACTAGCTCACAGATAACACACATATAATCAAAAGAGAGGAGGTTACCTTCACAAAGAGACCAGTCACCAGTGAAGTCCTCCAAGGTTCTGTACCAGGATCTCTGCTGCTTGGCATATACTTTTCTGAAGTAAAAAAACATCACAAAAGGGCTCTGGCTGACTAAGTCTGCAGATGACTGCAAGCTAGGGGAAGTCATTGAATCCCCCAATGGCTTAGCCATCCTGTAGGGATGTTTGTCTCAAATAAATTACTGGTGCCAAAATCATGGACTGAAACTAAATGCTAAAAATGCATTATTGTATCCTTTGAGAAGTCATCTACTCAAGGGAACTATCACATTGACCGTATGCTCCTAAGACTTGACCCAGTTATTCAGGATTTGGCAACTTATGTGGACAGTGACCTAACTTTTGACCAACATGTGTCTATTGTTGTAAGAAAGCCCTCCTATATTGCACAGCTTATAAACAAAGGGATTGTGCCTAGATATAGGGATGTCATTGTTCCCCTTTACTCAGCCCTCATTAGACCAGTCATTGAATATAATGCCTCCTTTGGCACGTATCTGTCCAGATACATTCAACAACTGGAATGCCCACAGAGATACCTTACTTAAAGGATTCAAGGCCTAACTAACATGTCCTACATGGACCAACTCAAAACCCTGTCACTATAGTTGGTATCCTACAGACTACTAAGAGGTGACCTGTGCCTAGCATGCAAGGCATCCTCTGACCCATTACTGTGGATTTACTGAACATAAGCAAGTCAAATTGTATCGGAAATACTTGGTCAAGAGATACCTAAACAACTTCTGCAACATCAACAGAACAGTTTGGAGGGACAGGTATAGCTTACAGAGGTTATTGATGCTGTAGAACAGACTCCCCATCCTCACAAAATAAAGGTCATCCCTGTCCCTATTCAAGCACAACTTAGATCTATAGATGGGAAACAGAAAATTTACCCCCGGATTGCACCTTGTACTACTGATGGTCAGAGGCAGCTTCTAAATGCTTTATCCCATGCATGGGTTCCCTCAAATTATCTATGGCATGAACCCAGTTATTGTCATTAGTGTTAATATAGAACTATCAATCACAGGATGAGAAACTAATCTATAACCAAATAGGATATTTCAAGCACAAAAAGTAAAACTGGATAGGCTTAAAATGGCCCACAAGGGCGGCTAGCCTAGTACTTTCTTATGAACCTATGGAGCTGTCCAAAACACTTCCAAAACACTACCACTTCCCTAGACAGTAGATAAAATAGTTTTGTAAAATTTAACATACAAAATGGGCTAATGACATTTGTGATTTCTATATATGCATTATGTAAATATTTTTACAAACCTGCCAAGGCCAAGCATTGCGCGATGCTTCTGTTCCACCAACAACCCGTTCCATTTCTTCTATGTACATTTCGGAGCATTGTCCTTTGTGTCAAATATAAACAAAAATATCTGTATTACTTTTCATCTTAAATGTAAGACATATAACATATGTGTGCAATCATTGTCTATGGGGATGAATGACATTGCACATTGAGATCTTCACTGATAATAACTGCGCAACAAACACCTGCTTGCAAGCTAGTGATTGGAGTTCTTCTAAGGAGACCATCTACTGAGAGCACCAGAGAAGGACTGAATGTAGTCTAATTTTTAAAATATGTTATTAAGTACAAAGATGTTTATCTGCTGGAGGATATAATTTAAACCAGGAAGCTGACTGCAAACTATCCATGAAAAAAAAAAGCAATGGCTTGAAACCGATTTAATGGTTTAGTCCAAATGGCCAATGCCCATTTACATTTCAGGACAACAAAATAAAAAGTAAAGCATACAACAGCTCAAATGATTGTGCAATATTTAAGTGCAATATAGCACAATACATAAAGTACAATATAAGACTCCGTATACAAAGTTTTAAGACACTCTGACAAATTAAAATCAGACAGTCTTATGGGACAATTTATATAAAAATGAGTTTATTTAAAGTTGTACAAGGAAGCAGACTAAAACTATCTAGAGACTACAATACATAACAACTCTTCCAGGTATAGGCTATTCAGTCATTGGAAGATTCACTTAGAAGTGGGTCATACATTTACGCATAATGGGAAGAATACAAAAATAAAAACTATGCTTTGATTTGACTGATATTTTCAAATGTGGAATAAGTAGAGATAACAAAGAGAGATATGAATGAGATAGGGAATTGGAGGCAAACTAAGGGGTGTGAATAAGTTATCAAAATGGGTCATACAGGGTATAGACAAGTGAGAAAGAAGAAGAAGAGGTTAACATAGCTATGAAGAGATGTGTAACTCATGATGAGGGTTAAAGAAAAGACTTTTAAGAAGTGGAAAGTATGGGGGGGGGGCAGAAGAAAGGTACATAGAAGGTAAGGGCACCTGAAATTAGTTGGCTAATTAGATGGTTGAAGATGTCCAAAAGAAAATTCAATTTTATAGACACTATTTTGAAAGAAAGGAAAGGCTAATGTGGCTGTTCTGATCAAGAATGTAATAAACATAACAAGAACATGGACCAGGCAGTAGTATTAAATTATTATTCTGCATCTGCATTTACAAAGCAGTGAACATATATCAGGATGCAGAAAGATAAGGCAGAAAAGGAACTGGTTAACTTAAAGAAGGGCTGCCCAGGGGTCCCAAGACTATAGGCAGTGCTCCAGCAGAACCTCTCATCTAGGTACTTAGTAATTCATTACATAGTGCTGATGTTGCTGGGGGCTAACAGTGGTAACAATGTACATGGGAGGAGGTAACCAAATCCTGGAAAATGCAAGCCTTCTAGCAGCAGTTGTAGAAGAATCATAGAAAAATCTTAAAGGGCAGGTTGGTTGTTTTTTTGGAAAATGATAATCTCCAAGATTACAAGCAACATGATTTTCTTTCCAATATGGGGAAGCCTTAACCACTTATATGAATGAATTATTACAGAATCTGGTAAAGGAATCACAGTAGTGCTGACATATGTGAGTTATCAATGGGATCAAACCCAAGGGACTGTAATGTATCATGTTTAATAGGTAGGGTACAGACAATTCTGGTGAAAGACACATCGTCGAGAATAAGAGAGTTGACTATCATTGTGCTACCGCTGGGACTGCCACTCGGTCCGCTGCAGTTCACCATGTTCAAGAGATGGCTGAAGGTGTAGAAAATAGAAGGGGTCTCTATTTGTAAGTCACACTGTTTCATTAATGGTGGAAAAGCACAAATATTTAAGGAAAGATGGGTAAACTAGCTAGGTGGACAACATAACTGTCAGTGCTTTATGGAAAGAAATTCAGGGAACTGACCCTCTGTCATAACAATTCTATATCGGGATATCTATTAGAGAATGAGGGATTAAAGGCAAGAGGTCAGCAAGGTAAATACCTATGAACCTAAAATAATCACGGGATGATATCACACTATTTATTTATTTATTTACTTTTGTTAACCTGGATACTCCGACTGGGTGTTAGCCCATTTTCAGTGGACTCCTGGGGAAAAGCCCCAAAAATACAAATAGTTAGCATAATAATAAATAAATACACATCAGGTAAGTAACAATTAGAAGGTAAAAAGTTACATGATATAAAAGAAAAGAAAAAAGAAAAATAAGAGTTCACTAGCAAGTTAATAATAAAATGATTCAAAGTGTAAGAGGGAAAATAGACTGCAAGGAAAGAAAACAAGTTTGACAAAATTAGAAGCATAAGATATGAGCAATTGACAAAAAGAAATATGTAAGCAGCAGATAAGAAAATAGCATAAATGACTGAGGGGGAGACAATGAAGAAGGAAAGCTAGGAGACAAGAAGAAAATAGAAAAGATAGAAAGAAAGAGGAGGAGAAAAGTGTACTAGAAGATTAGATGGAAAAAGTATACAAGAGAAGAAATGGTTTATAGGGACAGAAAGGGAAATAGGAAGTTAGATAAGAGTATAACAAGAGAGAATGCATTAACCAGGAGAAGAACATGAACAGAGCCAATTAGAAAAGCGGTAGTCTTTTAGGAGTAATTTGAAATGTGTAAGGTTGGGATTGTATACTATGACCTGAGGAATGGTATTCCATATTTTGGAGATGTAGCTAGAGTACAGAGAGTCACCAGCTTTACTTTTTAGACTTTGAGACTTGTAGTAAGAATTTGTTAGATGATTGAAGAGTACGATAGTTAGTGTAGGGTTTAAGCATTAGCTGCAGGGAGGGGTATTTTTGGATTGATGGACAAGTCTGTAAGCTGTTGTTAGCTGAAAGTAAGTTAAGCGATGGGGAGGTTCAAGCCAGTGAAGTTGAAGTAAGGCTGAGCAATGATGTGATCTATGTGGAGAGTTAGTAGCAAATTTAGTAATTTTGTTATAGCAAGTTTCAAGCTTAGATAGGTCAGTTTTACTAAGGTTGGTGAAAATGGGAGAGGCATATAAGTAAGGTGGAGAGGAGGTGAGTTCTGGCCAAATCTTGTCTACATTTTGTTTTAAGAAAAGGCTTGAGTCTGTAGAGAGAACCAAGTTTAATATGAGTATTTTTAATAGACTGAGTGAGATGAAGGTCAAATTTCAAACTGTTATGAATGAGGACGCCTAGTAATTTTGTCTGAGGTATAGAAGAAATTATTGTGTTGTTAGATGACTGTATTTGAAAAGTAGTAGGGGGATCCCATGATTTGCAAGGATAAAATAACATAAGTTTGGTCTTATAAGGATTTAGAACCAGTTGTGATTCAGATAGCCATGATTCAACTGATAAAAAGGACTGCTGAGTTGTAGAAGCAAGCCAATTTAAGGAAGATGCAGCAGGTAAGGGCTGAATCATCTGCATATAGAACAACAGAGGCTAAAGGTGCAGATGAATGGAGTGGGTTAGTGACAATACTAAAAAGTAGTAGACCTAAAATAGAGCCTTGATGAACACCTGAGTTCACAGGCAGAAGGGAAGAGAGTTCCTATTGCCATTTAATGGCTTACTGTCAGCTAGACAAATACTTATGAAAGCATGCTAGAGCAGAGGAACTAAGATTAAATGTGGCATGTACATTGAGACATTTTTAATGAGAAACTGTATCAAAGGCTTTAGAAAGATCTAAGAATATGGAAGACACAAATTGACCTTTATTTCTGTATTGGTTTATTATGTTGGTGAAACTAAGAAGAGCATTAGTCGTGCTATGGTGGGGACGAAACCCATGTTAAGTATTGGTTAACAGGTTGTTAGAGAGAAAGTCATTTAAAAGCTGCTGGTGGATACATTTTTCCAAAATTTTAGAGAAGGGAAGGAACGGTATGGGTCTGTAGTTAGAGAACTCAGTGTAGTTCCCTCCTTTATGTAGGGGAATAACATAAGATGTCTTCCATTTAGAGGGAATATAGTGTTCTAGAATGGAGCAGTTAATTAGAATTGCAATGGGACAAGCAATAGCAGGGGCAGCAATTTTTAGGAAAAATGTGGGTAGATTATCAGCTGCAAGAGATGTGGAGAGATGTGGGTTTATATTTGAAGAGAAGTTTTTTATAGTGACAGTTTGAACACTTTTGAAGGAAAAGTGGTTGCTATTTTACTAGTTACTAGTTATTTAGGTTACTAGTTTTAATCATGAGCAGTAGACAAATACAGCTGTAACAATATCAAACAAAATGCTTGGATGTATTCT
The DNA here is from genome assembly GCF_019279795.1 of Protopterus annectens. NCBI lineage: Eukaryota > Metazoa > Chordata > Ceratodontiformes > Protopteridae > Protopterus > Protopterus annectens. The sequence continues at coordinate 802,815,172 of NC_056743.1, read as the reverse complement.
AACAGGCCATGAAGAAATGAACCTACTATATCAGTCAAGGCTCATGGCTCCTCTCGACTAGTGTGTGTGTGTGTGTGTGTGTGTGTGTGTGTGTGTGTGTAGGTGTGGAAGACTCACTTGAGACAAGAAGAGATAGGAAGTACATGATTTCAGTGCATAGAGTTAAGATGAGAAATTGTCAATGAATGTCTCTGAACTGAAAAGTCATGGGGGAAGAAGAAGACAGTACATGTATCAGATTGTACGGGCCAACTTCTCCATTGATCTGAAAAAGTTCTTCAAAGAAAGTTGTGGACCCATGGAATGGTCTACCAGCAAGTATTGTGGTTAAAAATCCAGAGAAAGGTTTTCAAAAGAACATGGAACAAATACAGAAAGAAAGAAATGGAGGATGAGAAGTTGGATTGTTAAGTATAAAAATAGGCAGACTTGATAGACTCCTAACCTCCTTTGCTGTCAAAAATAATGTAATTCAGATGCACTACACACAAACTTCTGCTATAAGTACATCTTAGCGTGTGTCACATATGTAGACTTCCTATCCTATGGCCTGAAGCTAAAGTAATCTTGGCAGTTTATACATTGTTCCATATTTCTAATTATAACAAAAATGGATTGTAAACAATATCCAGAATATACTCAAACAAAAGAGAAGTGCTTACCCAGAAGGACACAAGCTGCGAGGATTAGGAGCCTGAACATGGCTGCAAACCTGGTGATAATGTCTACTCTGATGTACTGAACACAGACTATCCTTTTTATACTACTCTATGCTATCATGTATTTAAATGATTAGGTGTTAGTTAAGATATTGCTGACTGCAGGTGACATTTCCACCTGTGGCACATTTCATTAGCAACTCAGATGTTGGGATGAAGTGCAGGTGACACTGTTTGCTTTTTCTGATAACTTGTCATTTTTCACATTAGTCAAAAATAATGAGACTACGTGGCCAAAAATTGATGTTCTAAATAAAGAACAAGACACTGTCATTCACCTACAGCTGTTTTGTAACACAGTTTTATTAATCCCTCCATAACTGCTGAAAGTGCAATATGGAGTTATATTTCTGCATAATTTCCTTTCTGCCTTTCTGCTTTAATGTTGGTGGACTTTTATTTTATAAACATAGACACACACACACACACACACACACACACACACACACACATATACATACACATATTTATCTATCTACTTATATATATAAGTAGATAGATAGATACGTGTGTGTGTGTGTGTGTGTGTGTGTGTGTGTGTGTGTGTGTGTGTGTGTGTGTGTGTGTGTGTGTGTGACTCAAGTTTATGTTGGTTCAAATGTGGGATGTGAGCTATACAGGGAGCAAGGCTACAGAGGGATCTGAGGAAATTGGAGAAGTTGGTTAACAAGTTGTAGGTGGGTTTCAGTACCTGGAAATGTATGCCTAACAGTCTGAAATTAATAATCCATGCAGGAGTAGTCATCATGGAAGAGTTGGCACTCAGGGAGGCTTATTGTATGGATTACATATATAGAGAATCATGCAAGTGATTTTGTTGCAGAATTCCTGACTATATTATGAGGGTCACTGAACTGCGGTGGTGGTGCTGCGGTAGCGTTGTCGCCTCACAGTAAGACGTTGTCCTGTTCGATTCTTAGCTAAAGCGTCTTCTGTGTGGAGACATGGATGAATGGGCATACTTTCATTGAAGGTTGTGCGTCAGGGCTGGCAACTCGGCATGTAAAAATCTTCTGCCAATCATTAGCGGACCGGAGTTCTGCTGTGGTGACCCCTAACCGGGAAAAGCCGAAAGACACAACATTATGAGGGACACTAATTCAGAGGGTGAAAAAGTAATATTGTCACTGCATGAGGCTTTTGTGAGGTTTCATTTGGACTGCTGTATTCTCTTCTGGTCACTATATAGGTCACAGACTTCAGGTTTTTAGATGGACTGCAGAGGAAGGCAACAAAATGGTAAACGGAGCAAAAGAGACTATAAAAAATATCATCAACTAAGTTCCAGTTAAGACGCTATCTGTCATGCTTTACTACAGTTTCGGCCTACGATGTATAATGCCACAGTCTCACAATGTGGGTAGATTATAACCAAGAGCCTGTTAAGGAGTTGTATCCTGATTCTATGGCTTTAGATTTAAGGTCAGCCATTACAGTGTCTAAAAGCATTTTACATTTTCTGTATGAATCAGTGGACTATATTTGCAAGGGCAGATTATTCCTGATAGTGACATCATGACACTGGAGTTAATTTATTGTGCTGAGTCAGTGAGTATGTATTCCTAAACCTAGCATGACCATGACGTCATGTCTACTTGTTATCTTAAATATTTAATTCAGGTCACCTCTGATAAGCTTATAATAAATAAGAGGACAAATAAAATTGCATTAACCTTTTTGCCATTCATTGTAAAATCTCTGAATCCTGACTATTTTTTAGATCTTTGGATAAATACTCACTGGTAATTGTATTATTTTCAGTAAAAGAATTAATCAAAATTTTGAACAAGGGAACCAGATAGAAGTATTACTTGGATGTTACAGTGCTAAAGATAATTAGTGATAAAAAATCTAATATTAGAATATGAATATTTCCTTTGAATGTCAGTTTATTATCAACAGCTATATCCAGTTCTACATAATGCCATGTTATCAAATATGGGAGTATTCATACAATAAGGATATAAATTATTGCTTTCCCACAATTCATTACTGAAAAGGAGAATGTTTTCATAGTATCAAATATAAAAATTGTCTGAATATACCTGTCAGTAGTGGTGATTTCCCCCCAATGGTACACCATACTGAATTTGTTCCAGTAACTGTAGATGACTAACAAACATAAATTATTAAATACCATTTAAAATACACTAAACGACTATATAAGAAGTATTAAGCTTTCACAGTGCTCTAGTCTTTGCCCTGTATTAACACAGATAAAAACAAATACTTCTTTATGTGTCAGTTTTGAGCTGTTCCTACAATCTGGCTTATAAAACACAATCTAATGCATCATTAGGAAGCTCTAGTTCACTATCAGCTCAGCTGTAACATGAACACGTAAAACATAACTTCAGTATAACAGTACAGTAATGCTACTGCAACAGTGCATGGTGTCTGTCATCAGCAAATGCTAAACACTGACAGAGCAAGTATATACTGCAATAAATATAAAACAAAATAAATTGCTATAGTGTACCTTGACAAAAATGATGATATACATGGAAAATTTAGGAATGGAATACCTCCTTAACATAGACTATCTATTCACTAATGTTTTCAAACCATGCCCACCTAAGGCAATCAAACACAATTTCAACTTTAGCTCTTATTGTAATAATTTATCATAGTATCCCTACTTTATGGAACTATGTGTTATTACCTGGGATTTAAAGAACCCTCTCATTTCACTACCAGTGCTAAAGGGATATGGAATATTTGTATTGCTTTTACTTTTCATGGTTTATTTTGTAGTCCCACTAAACTAGTGGGCTCTTTTCTGGGGAGAGTTAAGGTAGTATTTACAATAGTAGGGTAAATTTGGCCAGGGCATTGGGGAACTTCTCCTTTTCTTTGGAGCTACTAAATGGCACCAGAGGAGTCATACAGCAGCAAGGAAGAGGCCTAAGGGAAGCAGAAGCATGGAGTAGGAGAGAACAGCTATGGAGAGTTTGGAAGTGGAAAGTGAGACTCTGAAGAAAAATGTGTTTAATATGGAGTATCAGAATGCAGATTAAGATTTCTGTGTGGGTGGATGATACAAAGCTGTCTCAATGCAGAATGAAGTAAGTGAGTCTGCTGGAGTGCTGCAAATAATAGAACTGCCACCATAAAGGCTTGCAGATGATATTCTGTTGAAAATACTCAAGCAGGATGGTCTGGGTGACAATTCTGCTGCTTCGTAGGGTGAGATGGAAGAATACCTTTTAGGACATGCTGAGGATGGTAATGTGGAGATAAAATCTGGTGATGGCAGCAGAGAATGCAGCAGTGACAGCAGTGAACTGTCAGTAAAACTCTTTTAAAAAAGAACAGAAGTCCAAATGTGAGAATAAGAGCAACAAATGACACTGTAATAGATTATTATGTTTGGGGCAATTTAGTAACTTCCAAGATTTAAAGGGCAAGAAATTTTGTTTTTATATATATATATATATATATATATATATATATATATATATATATATATATATATATATATATATATATATATATATATATATATATATATATATATATATATATATATATATATATATAGGGACAGAGACTTTTTGTGACTTCATTAAAAATAAGGGACTGATGATGAGCGTTATGGAACTGTGTAACAGAAAGAAAGACATTTATTCATGAAACAATTATTTGTTTTCTGGTAGTAGCTTAAATGTTAAAAAAAAAGTTACTTTGCAGTTTACAATTAATGGGATAAGTAGAAGATGTTAAACACATATGCTGGGTTTGTGTGAAATTGTTGATAACATTGTGAAAGTTAGAGACAAGAGAAATTATGGCATGAAAGATGGAAGATGGAAGCTGTTTTGAAATGTGAAAAAAAAACATGTTGAAACATTTGACAAGTGCTATTTTGTGGGTGGTCATAGAGGTACATTAAGATATGCTGGCCAGTCTAAATCATATTTCTTTTGTGGGCATTTTTTTTCTCATTTAATTAATTGTTGTAACAAGATACATTGCAACTAGTGTGGGGAAAAAAAGGATAAGGCAAGAAGGTGTGTGGCTGAATGCAGGCTGTGTAAATAAAGGGACACTTTTGGATGGACTGTCAAATGTAAACAGTAAATAATGAAAAAGAAGTTAAAGGGAAGAAACAAACATGAGGAAGGACAAGAGGATAAGGAAGTGTATGAACTAGATGAAGAAGAAACTGTAGAAGAACAACAAAAAATGGAGGGGGAAAAGAGGCAGAGAGGTTGCATGCAGGAAGACAGGTCATGAGAAAGAACTGACACTAAGGATTTTGTTTAAGTTTTAGCCAGTGAAAATTAATTCTGAGGATCAAAGACTATTTGTACACAAACCCAGGAAAAACATTCAAGAGGGGAAAACAATAAAATAACAAAACAGAAATTTATAAATATTTACCCTAAACTTAAAAAGAAGGAAAGGAAAAAATATAGGAATACTGGAATGGTGTGCTATATGTGATATGGATGTTATTACATTAGAGGACATATGATTTCTGACAAGTGAAAAAATACTGCAAAAATTTTGGGATATAAATATAATATGGAACTTAAGAAAGGTAAGCTGTTTTGGAGTGGCTTTGTTGTGTAAAATACAGTAAACATACTAGATGTAACATTGGTAAGGATGGGAAAGTTAACTGTTGTGAATGTGAGATAGAAATAGCATATTTATAGAATCATAACATTAAATGCATATATAACTAACAAGGAAAGAGAGAATTTATTTAATCAAATATTAGACAATGTGATGTTTAACATAAAAAATTATAAACTGCAGGGGACTTTGTGATTTTAGGGTAAGACATAGAGAGAAAGAAAACATGTAAAACAATACTTATTAATTGATAATTGATTGATTGTATAATTGATTCAATTTGATAAACTAGATGTATAGAACAAAAGTCAATGGACTTTAGAAGGTGTGCACTTGGATCTGAAATTGATTATTTTGTATTACTGGGAGGCTTGGAGGTAGAAGATGGTGATAAAGTTCTGATGGATTTGGGGGTAGCAGATGGTGATGCAGTTCTGACTGTTCTTTCTGACCATTTAGCAATATGGATGGAGGTGATGGAAAGAGAGTGTATTAAAATAGGAAAGAGGATGAAAAGAATAAATGAGAAATTATGGGATGAAATTGGATAGTAGAAAGTATTGCAGTTATGGAAAGATCATATAACCACAAACAACTTCAATAAAAACTGATCTGAATGGTGGATTGAACTGAAAAATAAGTATAAAAAGTGTTTTTTCTGCATCAGAATGATGTAAGAAATGAAGATAAAGTGAAGTAAGGGAATTTCTCAAAAATGTATTAGAGAATTTACAAAATAATACAAGACAGTAATATGGTATATAAAATTATATAAAAAGAAATCAAGGCAAAATTAAGGCATTTCTGTTCAGGGAGATATATTTACAAGGAGAAGGGAAGTACTTGCATACTGGGGTGACATAGTAAAACAGGATATTACTATAATGGCAGAAATTCAAAAAATGTGAAGGGAGAGGTTAAAAGAACACAAGCAAATTGTGAGTACTGTAGTACAGCATGTGGAATGCATGTATAAGAGAATTAGGGTGGAAAAATAAGATAAGAAATTTCCAGAAAGAGTAATAATTTGTAAAATAAATTACTATTAGTAAATTGGATGAAGTACTTAAAAAAGGTTGATTCAGTATCAGGCCCAGATGGTATAGTTTATGGAATGTACAAGAAATTAATGGACTGGCAAAGAGAGCATTTTATAAATGTTCTGATTAAATGGTTGAAGGCAGGTTTTGACTATGAAGCATTATGTAGTAGGGTACTAACACTGATATGGAAGAAAAATGAGAAGTATGAAACAAAAAATTATTCTAAATAACAAAAATTATATTTTTTATGAGAAGAATACAGAGGGGAATGAAAAGAATGATGAGTGATATTATGTTGCTAAGCCAAAGAATAGTATAAAAGGAAAGGATTGTCAAGAATTGTTATTGTTTTGGGGAGAAATTGTAGATGATGTTATTAGTAAAAGGTGATATTAGCAAGGCATTTGATCCCATAGGACATGATGTTTTGTGGAATGTTTTGGAGAAGTATGGAATAGGTAATAGAATTAAGAGAGTGTGTATGTCAGCCCTCAGAATAATAGAGTGATAGTGATAGTGAATAAGTGGTGAAGTGTGGTGTAAGACAAGCGTGCCCCATGAGTGGAATATTGTTTCAATTGGTAATGAATGAGATAGTGAGTGAAGTAGCTTATAAATTGAAAAATGCTATATATGTGATGCAAAAGGAGGTAGTGATACCAGTAGTTCTGACATATGCAAATGTTGTAGTTGTAGTTGCTATAAACAAAATATGGATGAGAGGAGAAATGGTATGTCTAAATGGATTTTTAAAGGAAATGGGAATGACCTTGTATAAAGATAAAAGTAAGAGTCTGAATGATGTTGGATGATGTGGTGAATATTGGGGATGTGCATTGTTCAATTAAGTGTTTTTGCTATGAATAAAATTTGGAAAATTATGTAGTTATGATGCAATGAGAAGGGTTAACAAAAGAAATGAAAGCAATTTGTCATCTGTGGAGTACGTATAGATTAGTGTTCAGGAAAAAAGGTATGCCTAGGGAATTCAATATTAATGGGAAAAATGACATATATGTCAAATGCTTATATGATCCCTTTAAAATATGAAAAGTAAATTGTGCAATTGATGTTTTCTTTCATATGGGGTTCAAGATTAAACCCAATGAAAACAAAGTGTTTTGTATCTGAGTGAAGATGAAGGGAGATTTCCAGTTGATCACTCTGCTTCTTTAAACCTGTATAGAGCATTAAAGTGGGTAAAGGAAGAGAATGAGAATTTAATAGTGAGAATTTTTAAACATAAATACAAAAATATTATGGGAGATGATAAGAATAAGAAAAAAGAATGTGCAAATGCAGAAATTAAAAATTATTAAGAAAAAATACTCTCTCATGGAAAATAAAAAAAATGATGATATAGAGAAAGACAGTAGGATGTGATATAACAATGTGATGAAGCAATAATATTATATAAATCCATTGGAAAATTTATCAGAAAAAGGGATTAAGGCCATTGAAGTCAGGAACAAATGTATTATGATAGTAAAGTGTCAGGATTTCCTCTGGAGACTCATAATAAATACATTGTTGGTAAAACGGAACATGCCATATTAAAAGAAAGAATGTGATTATTTTGTTAGGAGGAAGAGACAACATAACATGTTTTTTGAAATGTAAAAGAGTGGGAAAACTGTGGAAAAAGTTGTGTGAAGAAACTTTTTGAGAATATTAATGACATAAACAATATAGATATGAATATGATTATATATGGATATTATAAGAAAAAAAAGAATATGTGAGAAGGGTAGATAAGAATTTATTTCATGCAAAATGGGTTATTTAGAATGAACAACCAAATGAAATTTTGTTTAATGGGAAATGGATTTTGGCAGCTACATTGTGAAAAATCAGATTATGATTATGTGAAAAGAAGTAGGGATCAATTATGGAAAAATATCAATGAAGATGTTATAAGAAAAATGATTAAATAGTAAAAAATTTAATTTGTGTGTGTGTGTGTGTGTGTGTGTGTGTGTGTGTGTGTGTGTGTGTGTGTGTCTGTGTATGTTCATGGGTTTATAGGAAAATACTAGTGTGAAATTTGAGCTGAATTTGTCAGCCAGCAGATTCATTATGTCATTCTGCTCAGTGAAGGTGGTACCGTTGACCACCAGTTTGGCACATTGCTGTGTGCAGCCTTTGGGGTTACAGACATAGCTGTAGATTGCCTTGTGGTTCTTTCTAGCCTGTGAGGCTATCCTGACCTTGTATTAGCCTTGTTTGACTTAATTAGTCCTCTTAGTTTCCTGTTTAGTTTAATTAGAGAGCTCTTATCATTATGGGAGTTGTTTTTCCTGATTTTTAGCCTTGATTTTTTCCCGTTTATTATATAACCTATTAATGTTAGGGTTCTACCAGGGTGGTTTGTTTTGGGCTTACTTCTTATAGGTACAGCAGCCTCTATACAACCATTGACATGATTCTGCCTGTAGATATATAATCTTTGTAAATATATAAATAATGGTTTTATGTTGTGTTAAATAAAGGACCCCTACTCTGTTCCATAGGTGCAGTGGAATCCTTTACATTCACCGGAGCTACCAACAAATCAAGCAGATCAGACCTCAGTTTAATTTCTCATCTAAAGGATGACAGACTCAAGAGTATAGCATACCCCAATATTGCACTGCAGTGTCAGCAAAACAATCAGCTGGACTCGGAATAGAACCCACATCCTACTGGTCTTCGAGCCACAAAATTGGGTGGGCTACCTGCAGTGCCACTGGCACTGATAGCATTTAAATGTTTTATGTAGGTGTTTTAAATACTTTTTGGTCTTCTCCACATAGAAATGTTGATAACTGTATATGGCAAAGATAAATAATCTCAGTGGTAGCACCTAAATGAGCCATTAAAATAATAGTATCACAGTATTAGAATGTAAAAAAAAAATTGCATATATAACATCTTCACAGGCAGATCAGTTCTATTATTTAAACCAAAGGTGTCAGACTCCCAGCCTGTGGGACAGGTGCAGCTCATGGACACTTTTAATCTGAGCTATGAAACTCTTCCACACTTAATTATTTAATTACTTTTGTATAAAAATCTAGCTTATGACTGAAACATCATAGATAGATATATCTGCAGCTTGTGTGTGGATCGTTCCATTTCTATATTTTCTGTAGGGGTGTTTTCATATTTTCATTCATGGTTTTCCAGTTTTGCTAGGTAACTCCTCTCCCATTCCCTTGGACTTTTCTAAATTCAGGTGAGACTGATGTCACATCTATGGAACTGTTGGACAGTTTCTTGTTTTTTTTGGCTTTTTTTGCTACAGAGTAAGAACATAATATCATCAGTTGCACAGACTGGTTTTATGGAAGAACTAGTGTACTATTTGCAAATAGTCAACTGAGTAAAACTGACCTAATTAAGCTAATGCTGAACTCCAATAACAATAACAATAATAAAGCAAAATGGAAGCACTGAATACAAGGCATACACTGGGGAAATGTAATAGTATTGCACTTGATTTTATTTGTATGTGATATTCATGTGACAGATGTTTTAAGACTGTAAATAAATCAGTATAATCATGAAGAATGATAGCAAACATGCAATCATACTAACAGAATGAGTCAGTCCTAACAAAACTGTGACAGAAGGGCAAAATATTAGAAATTGGACATAGCAGACTGTGCTAAATAATTATTCACTGTACACAAGGCAGAAGAGAAACAAATTTATCCTAGTAATCAGGGAATGTCAAGCAGCAGATGTTAGATTTAAGCTGCTGTATTCATCTGTCTTTAGGCTATTTCTTTTCTGGAGAATCAAAGTAATTTTTGATGCAGAACAGGCTAAGGAGGAAATATAAAAGTTTATCTAACAAAAAGTGAGCCATCAAACAGAAGGGGGTCAGCTTCTCATTGTCCTGATAATAAAGCTCATAAAGTAGCTTTGCCAGTAAAACCTTTTACAATATTCCAAATGAAAATGCTTAAGAGACAGAAAAAAACACAGGAGTACCCTAGGCTTGAACTGGTGTCTGGGATTGGGAGACTGAGATGCACAGGAAGAAGACCAGCAACACTGAACTTAGTGAATCAATGTAAGACTATAAAGCATCAGTCACATTTATGAAATATAGCTTTACAAGATAAAGAGGCTGAGAAAGACTGAATTTTTGCTGACTTTGTTAAACTTGTGGGGGGGGGGGACTGACAAGCATTTGCTCCACTTCATCTCATTGATGCTTGAAAGGACGCTAAAAGGAAAAAATAGTACCTGTAAGTAAATCAGTTTTTAACAGTATTTGCATAAAGCATTCAATGATATAAGTTGCATGTTATATAGTAAAGCATTTTTATAGATTGTTTTGTGCGATGAAGATACTAAACTAAAGGATTTTTTTTCTTTTTTTAATTTTAAGAACTGTAGACATTGCAATGTAAAAAGAGAAGAAAGACTGGAAAAAAGCATATTTGAGTTAATAGGCTGTAATCTTAGACTGTTGGGATGGGGATGAGGTATAAAAGTGTACTTAATATAATATATCATAACATAATATAACATAACATAATATAACATAATATATAAAGAGTTGAAATGTTTTCTTTTATTTTTGGATTGGTGAATGTCTGGATTAATACCATTGTCTTAATCTAATGACAATTTTTTGTTTACAATCTTATAAATAGTTTTCCTTTAGCAAATAAATGTTTAGTGTTAGTTGAGTAGTACATTCTGTTCTTATGTTCCTATGGAAATAAGCTGACTAAAGGTGAAGGCAATAAACTGAGAGGTCTGGACATTGTTTACTGTGAGAAAGAATTATTTTATTGCAAAAAGAGGTACAAGGATAATCAGAATAGTAAGAGAAATTTTGAAATTATTGGAAGTGAATAAGAGATACAGTTTTTCTGGTAAAAAAAATTTAATGCATTTAATAGAGCAATGTATAATTTATTTTTATTTAAAAATAGCCAGTGCACTTTTTCTTAAGGTTAAAAGTTAATGTTTTCTGAAGGAATATAAACTATTTTTCACAGCTGGCAGGGTAATAAAGAGAACAAGACAAGAACAGACAGCAATTAGCATAAGTAGGAGCACAGGCTGTAAAATGTCTTTTTGTTTGGATAACCTTAATTATAGGTTAGTTAATGCCTGCTGGTGCAGTTGTTGATTTGGGATGATTGTTCCTATAAGAATAGTTAAACTTCATTATTTGAAGATCTACATAGTTGTGTGTGTTTGTTTTAGGTTAATATGTTATGGGTGGCTCTTGTGTGTGTGTGTGTGTGTGTGTGTGTGTGTGTGTGTGTGTGTGTGTGTGTGTGTGTGTGTGTGTGTGTGTATTTTATTTGAGAGTTTTCATTAAAACAAAATACTTGTAAAATGTGACATCTTAAGGATCAACCCACCAAACATTAGTGGGTGCATGTAACAACAAAGCTTGAAATAGACATTTAAAAAAGCTGTCATATATATAATACATGTGAATACTGACTTCTTATAATGACTACATTTAAGATATTATATTGGAACATGAAGAGCCTCACAGGTATAGACAAAAAGGTAAGAGTCCATCCATCCATCCATCCATCCATCCATCCATCCATCCTTAATCTTACCAAAAAGTTAAGAGTATTGGATTATATTAAGAAAGGCAGATGACAAATAGCAATGCTACAGGAGATGCAGTTGAGAATAATTGAGCATTTGAAATTGATAAAGAAATGATTTCAGCATGGATATTCAGCAGAATATCATGGACAAAAGATATGGAGAGTAACTTATAAAAAGAAGTTATGTTCTTACCATAATGTTCCATGTGAGTTGTTCATCTCGCCTTTGTTCTTACACACGGGTTCGAAGCCAAACCCTCGGTTCCAAGTCAGCCACATTCCAAGCTCTGCGTCTAAGAAAATCTCGAGGCACAGTCCCTATCCCATGATCCCCTTCTGCTAACCCTCAAATCTAGTTTGCAAAGAAACAAGGTAACAACATATCTACCTGCCTACACATGCATACGCACCAAATTTACCTATACACATATATACCTAGAAGATAAATATAAAAACAGGCAACTGTGTTATACTTGTCTGACTATGCACGCATACATGGGCACAGGCAGTCACAGGAAACCATGAGAAGACGACCAGCCACGAGTCGTACCTATTCCTCCAGAAGATGGAGGGGGGAAGGAGGGCGGGAATGTAAGAACAAAGGCGAGATGAACAACTCACATGGAACATTATGGTAAGAACATAACTTCTTTATGTGAAGTTGTTCCATCTCGCCGTTTGTTCTTACACACAGGTAGCATCCCCAGCACTCTAAACCCCGGGTGGCTCACAGGAGAACATTCCTGAGAACAGTGGAACCAAAGGAAGCCCTGTCCCTGGAGGCCCTGTCCACTTTGTAATGAGTAATAAATGTATGAGGTTTGGCCCAGGTAGCTGCAGCACAAATGTATCTATAGGCAAGCGAGCCACATGTGCCAGAGAATTAGAAATGGCTCTAGTAGAGTGAGCTTTAATTTTGAGGGGAGTAGGCTGATTTGAAGATGAATAAACAAAGTTTATGCAGTCTGAGAGCCATTTGGATAGCGTGATTTTTGTGATTGCAAGTCCTTTCTTACTGTCTGCATGAGACACAAAGAGTTGGTCCGATTTCCTGAATTCTTTTGTTCTGTCTAGGTAAAATCTCTGTTGTCTGTGTACGTCCAATTTGTGAAGCATGTATTCCAAATTATTGGTATGGTTCTTGAAAAAGGTGGGAAGCTCTATGGATTGATTAAGACTCGATTCTGAGCAGACTTTTGGTAGAAAAGATGGATTAGTACGTAAGGTGACCCTGTCTGGGTGAAATATCAGATATGGTGGTCTAATTGACAGTGCTTGCAGCTCCAACACTCTGCAGGCCGAGGTGATTGCCACCAGAAATAGAGTTTTCCAAGAAAGGTATTTCAGTGGGCATGACGAAGCTGGTTCAAACAGCGGTAGCATGCGTTGGGATAGCATCAGATTTAAATTCCAAGGAAAGACTGGGCTCTGAATAGGTGGTCAGAGATGATAAGTTCCCTTCATGAAAGCCCTACAAAGCCTGTGTGACATAATAGTCGCGCCTTCTTCTCCCACATGAAAATTAGATATGGCAGCCAGTTGTACCCTTATGGTGGATGTTGAAGCCCCCTGGTGAAAAAGAGTAGATAGAAATTCCAGAATCTTGTGAATAGAAGCAACCAAGGGATCTAAACCTTGTTTGGAGGCCCAACACGTGAAACGTTTCCACTTGCTCTTATACAATTTTCTAATGGAGGATTTGTGGGAAGAAATCAGAATATGTTGTACTGCTGGAGATAAAAGATCCAACCTGGCTAAGCTGGGAAGTGCAGCAGCCATGCTGTCAGTTTGAGGGACGAGAAAGCGGGGTGAAGAACTCCTGACGAGTGGGTCAGCAGGTCTGGCACTGGGTCCAGAGTCTAAGGTTCTTCCATTTGGTGAGCTTGGAGGAAGGGGAACCAGATTTGTCGAGGCCAGAATGGGGCTATCAAGATGATCGTCCTTTCCAGACCCTTGGCTTTCTGCAGAAATTTCAAGATTAGTGGAACAGGAGGGAAGGCTATAGGAGACCAGGGGGCCAATCGTGTACAAGTGCATCCCCTGGGGGCGCCCCAGGGAGGGGGAAGTAGTGCGAAATAGCTTCTGCATTTGGCATTCAAGAGGGAAGCAAAAAGGTCACAGCAAGGCTGGCCCCATCTGCGGAAAATTCTCTCAGCTACCTGATTTTTTAGGAACCACTTGTGAGGCAGCAGGATGGCTCTGCTCAACCTGTCCGTTATTACGTTGAACATCCCCGGGATGTGCATTGCTATGAGAAAGTGTCTGGCGGACACAGCCCATTGCCAGATCCTCAGGGCCTTTCTGCATGGGGGGTAAGACCTGGTTCCTCCTTGCTTGTTTATGTACCAGACCACTGACATGTTGTCTGTCTGAATTGCAACTGTTCCCTGAGGTAAGTAGTCATGAAAGTGTTGCAATGCTAGGAACACTGCTCTTAACTCTAGGACATTGATGTGCAGTTTGTACTCCATTTCTGACCACTGGCCTTGAACTATTCTCCCCTGAAAAAGTCCCCCCCACCCTATCAGGGAAGCGTCCGTGGTCACTGTGGCTAAAGGGGGAGGAAGAACAAATGGGCGGCCTATCGTAAGTTCCTGACTGTTCATCCACCAATGAAGATCCTGTTGGCACAATTCCATGAGTAAGATGTTGTGTGACAATGGTAGCTGTTCGTAAGACCACTGTGCAAAGAGTAGCCATTGGAGGATCCTCATGTGCATTCTCCCTAGGGGGACCGTGATAAGGGCTGCTGCCATCATACCTAAAACTTTCAAAACCTGTGTGGCTGGGACCCTTTTGTTTTCTAGGAGAACAGAAACCTGTTCCCTCAGGGTTGAGACCCTTGAATCAGGAAGTCTGATCAGAGATAAGGTAGTGTCCAATTCCGCTCCTATGAATGATATATGCTGTGAGGGCGATAAGACAGATTTTTCGAAGTTTAGAGTTATGCCTAAGTGGGAACAGAGATTGATTGTACAGTCCTTGGCTTGCAATAGGTGATGCCTGGTGGTGGCGGTTAGGAGTCAGTCGTCTAAGTGTGGAAACACCCGGAATCCTAGTCGTCTCAGGTGGGATGCCACTACTGCCATGCACTTGGTGAACACCCTGGGGGCTGAGGTGAGGCCAAAGGGCAGAGCTCAAAACTGAAAATGACTGGCTCCCAGCCGGAAGCGCAGGTGATCTCTGGATGGCCTGGCCATTTTGAAGTGGTAGTACGCATCCTTGAGATCTATGGAGCACATCCAATCGTTCGTTTGAAGAAATGGAAGGATCGATTGTAGCATGACCATCCGGAATTTTTCCTTCTTCACGAAGGTATTGAGTTTGCTGAGGTCCAGTATTGGCCTCCAGTCCCCTGTTTTCTTTGGAACTGAAAAGAACCTTGAGTAAGTTCAGGATCCTAGTTGGTCCACCGGGACTGGCTGGACGACTCTTTTTTCTAACAGCCTTTGCATTTCTATGGCTGCCTGATCCCTCAGATTGGGTGGAACATCTGGGAATCTTTTTTGAATAGGAGGATTGTTTAAGAATGGGATGTTGTATCCTCTGGTTATTATGCTTTTTACCCAGGAATTTGAAGTGAGATTTAGCCAGGCCTCTGGGTATAAAGCCAAGCGACCCCCCGACTGCCTCCAGAGCAGGACAGCCGGGCCTTCACTCAGGACTGCTGGAAGTGCTTGCCAGGGACGTTATCCCTGTCGCCCTGGTTCTGCGGACCCCCTCTTCCTCCTGGGTGGCGTCTTCCATTCCTTCCCCCTCCTCTGCTTCTGGAGGGGGTTTCACTAGGTGTGGATTGGAAAGCTCCCTGAGTCTTCCAGAACCACATTTTTCCACCTCTTTGCCCTTTGGGGTATGGTCTAGAAGGGGTGGAAAAATGGACCCGTACGGCAGACAGGGTCTTTCCTTCTTGCTCACACCTAGTGAGCGTCTCCTTCACTTTGGGCCCAAACAAGGAGGAGCCATCAAAAGGGGCATTAGTAAAAGAAGACTTAAAGGCTTCCACAAACGAGCATAGGCGCATCCAGGATTGTCTCCTCAGAGTGATCGCTGAAGCTGCAGCCCTACTTGATCCTTCGGCTGCATATGAAATGAGCCGCATGGATGAGTTCATGATAGAGTTTAGGGTATTGAGCTGTGCTGTCACCTTGTCTGAGACCGCAGCATCTGTGTTACCCTGAAGAGTATCTCCCAACTCCTTGAGGAGATCTCTCTGAAGACAGGTAAAATGAGTGAGGTAGTTCAGTGATCACATGGAAAACGTCACTGAACTAAAAAATGTGTTTCCCGTACCTGTTCATTGTCCTGCAGCCCTTATTAGGAGGATGAACAGAGGAAGATGCTTCAGACATTTCCTTCCTGTTGACCGCCGCCACCACCATAGCGTCAACTGGGACCCCTTTGGTGAGGGATGCCTTATCCTGTGGGGCAGTGATGCACTTATTGGGCCTCCGAGGGACTGGTTCCAATGTGTCAGGGGACTCCCACACCCTTCAAGCTATCAACTCCATTAACTCGTCGAAGGGTGGAGTCACCCAGGAGGTGGAAGGTTGAGCCCCAAAAGCCTTCAGTAACACCGACTCATCCTCAGTGGGGGCAAGCGACTGCCAGTCACCCCTCTGCTTGAGAATTTCAAGGATGTCGGCAAATGAGACATCCTCCGAGGAGGACCGTGGGATCCCTCTGACTCATCCAAGTCAGTATCCGATGTTAGAGATTCCTGAGGGGAATCAATGTGCCTCCTCTTGCACAACCTCTTCCTCGGGACATCATCAGAGAGGGCATCTGGTGAAGCTTCCGATGAGCAGGGTTCACCCTCTGGGGTTGACTGAGGCCTTTGGTCTCTACGCTTGGCCGGGATCAGTGGTGCAGAGACAGAGCATGGACCCTTTGGGGAGGGAGAAGAAGAGTCTGATGATGTGAAAGTCTTACCAGACAAGACTTTCCTCATGGCCTCGAAAGCACTGGAGCCCCAGGCTGAGGGCTCCACCAGTTCTGAAGAAGATGGTGGCCTCCCCGGGCCCGGAACCATGGGCTCCGATCCAGAGGATGGAGCCGAACTAATCTGCGCCGAGGCACCGAGGGGAAGAGTCGGAACCGAAAGTTCGGTTTGACTCTCCCCCCAGAACCAAGGAGAGATTGTCGGCTCCAAGACCCCTCAAAGGGTATCGAGGGTGTCAAGGTCAGTGGAGCTGAAAGCACTAAAGAAGGCTTCAGCCCCGGTGGATCAACAATCATCAGATCTTCGACTCCCGGCTCCAATGACTTGACGAGTCTCGAAGGAGGATCAAGAGATGGGACAGGAAGGGTCTCTAGTTTCGAAACCAACTGGGACGAAACCGCAATCAGTTTGGATAAGGCCATGTTCTCCATCAGTTTCTGCACCACTCGATCCACATCGGTGTCAGACAGTCTGGAGGAATGGGTCGAAGGGGCCAAAGATGTCACTGAGCGAAGGATCGATGAAGGGGGTACCTCTGATACTGGCTCCAAGACCTGGACCTCGACTCGAGGCAGTATCTCGGTGCTCGGCTCCAAGGTCTGTGGAGCCAGCAACCGAATCTTAGACGAGGTACATAGAGCCGAAGACCTGGGCTCCGATACCTTTGAAGACTTCGATCCCTTCGAAAACTTCGATAACTGGTCTGTCTTGTCCAATGTCTCCTGAAACTCCAGCTTCAGGAGACCTCTCTCAACCAGTTTCCTGCGTCTCTCCATCATCACTCTGCCACTAAATGAGTGGCAGATGGAACAATCCTCTTGAAGATGGAGAAGACCCAGACAGTATACGCAGGAAACATGGTTGTCAGTAATGGGCATTTTCTGTCCACACTGGCAACGTTTAAAGCCAGATTTGGCTTTTTCTGACATTTTTTCTCAAAGAAAAGCAAATGCAACTGTATATGTAAAAAGCACACCACACTAATCCTAATAATAGTAATAACAGTAGTCTAAGTATATTAGGCTAGATATATATATATATATATATCTATATGTATTTATATAAGTAAGAGAAATATATAAAATGTACTGTCACTAAGAAAACACACAACTAGTAAGGAAACTATCGATTAACTAGGGAATTATCAGTAACAGTTTCTGCCAGAGCCCTGACAGAAAAAAGGGAAAATGGCCTAAGGTCTAGGGGCAGCCACTCCCAAACAAGCTAACGCTAATTAAAACACACACACACACACACACACACACACACACACACACACACACACACACACACACACACACACACACACAACTATACTATACTAACTATGCTATCCAATAAAAAACTTCAACAATCTAAAAATTTTAGCTAAATATAAGTATATATAAGTAGAAAAAATATAGAGTATACTGGCCCGAGCTCTCACTCGACGAGACCTGTTGCAGCGGCAAACTAGATCTGAGGGTTAGCAGCAGGGGATCATGGAATAGGAACTGTGCCTTGAGCTTCTCTTAGATGCAGAGCTTGGAATGTGGCTGACTCAGAGCCGAGGGTTCGGTTCCGAACCCGTGTGTAAGAACAAACGGCGAGATCGAACAACTTCACATTAATACTTAAAGGAGCTCCAATAGTAATAAAAAGGGAAAAAAACAGTAATGGTAGATTTGTAATAGTACGAGGTTGCTGGTAGCGGAGGAGGATTACTCTAGTATGTATTTATATTTCACCTAAAACTGCTATATGGTGCTTAAGATCTGTGGAGAAATAATTAGCTCCCAGCAGGAAATGTTACTTATAGGTGGGGACTGGAACTTGATTTGAAACTCTGATGATGTATCTGGGGCACCTAGAAGGGAAAACATAACAAAAAAGGGTAGATTTCTGAAGAACTCTATGAAAATACTTGGTATATGAATTCAGTAGTAGGAACTCAGAGATAATTTCCATATTATTTCCCAAGGTATAATAACTGGGCTAGACTAAACAGAAATTATAATTCACAGGAACATGTGCATTTCATTTAAAGCTTCATCACACATTCAATAACTATATCAGATCATGCACCATTAACAACTAGGATAAAAATGCAGGGTAATGAATTATAAATTAGACTGTGACACTTCCCCATCTAGCTGATAAAAAGAGAGGAATTTAAGAAATGGGTAATGGAAATTATTCTAGAGGTATTAGGGAAGACAGACATTTCTTCAAAAGTTATAGCTAGTGAGCAGGGTAAAATGAAAGTGTAGTTTAAAAATAAAGTAGAAATAAAGGAAAAAGAAATATGGTTAAGAAGTAAGAAGACTTATTTAGAGGGGATGACAAAGGTCAAAATATTGCAGAATAAGGGGGCTCTCACAGAAACAAGAAATGTGTGACTGTAGAGTGCTAAAGAGAAAATAAAGAAATATCTGGATAATATGCAGGAGTTTAGAAAGACTGCTGTTAAGCAACTGTTTTTGATAATGACTCCAGAGTACAAAAACCTTTAGCAGAATGACTTAGGCAACAGAAAGTAGAATGGGTTTTTGACAAACTTAAGGAACCCACAACAAGAAAAATAACTAGAAATCTTGTAAAGGTATTAGAGGTATTCCAGAAATTTTATGAAAATTTATATAAAGTAGAGGAATGTGAAAATCAAGAAAAAGCACAATGGAAATATTTATGGTGACGAGGCTCAACAATTAACAGTGAAGATAGGAGGAGATAAGATAAAAAGAGTGACATATATAATCAATCTGCAGGAAAACCTTCAGCAATGAATAGTATTTATAGAAGCTAGGAAGGAAGAAAGTGATAAAGGGCTGGAAGGTTTTGGTTAACAGTATTTTAAAAGGAGTAGAAGCACCAACAACTTGGAAGAAAGCTGTGGTGGCTGTAATACCCAAAAAAAGGTAAAGGCCCATCAGGCCCAGCTTCATGTAGACCCATTACAATTTTAAATCTTGACTATAAAGTGTTTATGTCTATAATAGCTAAAGAAATGGAAAAGGTGTTGCCAAAATTGATAGATATGTATCAATGTTATTATGTGGAGGTGAGGCAAAATTTGATAACATTATAGAACAATGATGATCTGGAGGGAAGCAGAATGTAAGAAAATGTTGCTGTTGTTAGTGGGTCTTTATGTAGAGAAAGCATTTGACAGAATAAGCTGGGATTTTATGATTAGGGCAAGGGAAGCATTTACATACAATAATAAGGTTAATTAGGAGGATATATGAGGGATTGGAGGCAAAAATTAAAGTGGGAGGATTACTGTCTGCAAGTTGTGTTTGAACAGAGAAACTAGGCAGAGGGTATCCTCTTTCCCCTTTGTTATTTACATTATATTTAGAGACATTAAAAAAAATAAAGGACTCAAAAATTCAAGGATATAACTGTTATGGTAATTAATAAAAGTTGGCTTTATTTGCAGAGAATATGATTTTGTACCTGATAAAACCAGAAAATAATATCTCAGTGTTTTGGTACATTCTGAGACGGTTTCAAGTCTTTTTGGGATATAAAATTAATGAGGCAAAACAAAGGTTATAGTTTAAACTGTGTAGCCACACATGATTTTTTCAGCAATACCCATATTTATGAGAACATGATAAAATTAAGTATTTAGGAGTATGGGTTAAAAAAGATTCTGTTATGGCAGCTAATGATATGTGGGAATAGACTAAACAAAATATAATAGAAAAAACTGAGAAACTGGAAGCTCTGATTTATGCATATAGATAGCAGTGAAAAATGTTTTAGTCCCTTTAATTTTATATACAGGTCAGGCATGATTTTTATCAACCAGAGGAGAATTTGTGGGCAGTAATTAATAAAGAGTTGAAGGATTTTACCTGAGAAGAGGGGAAGGGTCAAGTGTGATAAGTTGATCCTTCTAATAGAACAAGGTAGTATATGACTACCTGATTTGAAGTGATATTTTATAGCTGCTCAGGTAAGGCTCATATACATAACAAAAGTAGAAAGCTATAATTCAGAGTGGAAAGGGGTGATGATGAAATGGGGGAAATTCAATAAATAAGGAGAGAGTGGTATCTGGGATCCAGATCCTTAAGAATAACAATAGTCATATAGAATATTATAAAATACCATAAAGTATTCTAAGCACAAAGCCAACAAGAGAATGGAGAAATGAGATTCTGCTGGTAGGGATGACTGCAATTAGGGGTACAGAGAATAGGCAAGAGAGAGGTGGAATTTACTGGTGAAATATGGCAAAGGAATCAAGGTATTGGGAGCAAATAACTTGAGGAAAAAGTAACAGAATGGGAACAGTCCAAGAAGACATATGGACTACAGGCTACAGACTGCCTTCCTTACTAGGGATTGATATCAGAATGTAGGTAGAGAAAAATGTAAAGGGTAATGTTAAGTGAAACACCCGCTCTGGTAGAGATTTTAGTTGAGTCTAGAGCAGAAGCTGCTGTTAAAAAGGCATAATTAGTAGGGCATATAAAATATTGCATGATAACCATAGGAATCAATCAGAGGATGTTAGAAAATATTGGGAAAAATAATTGGATCGGTAATTCACAAGGAAACAGTGGGAGGACATATAGGTTCATAGGTTCATAGGTTCATACTAGGCTATCTGCCCAAGGGCATTTACAAGCCTAGCCCAGAGTTTTGTGGCTTTCGCCACCCCTTTAATTTGAAGGATACTATGCCCATTATTTTGCTGTGCCTCTGTCAAGCAGTGACACTGAGGTAATCCCTGGGGTATATCTGCGATCTCCCATCCATTGGTCAAGATTTCTCTTGAACAAAGCCAGCGAGGTGCTCTGCCTCACATGTACCGGGATTTTGTTCCACAGCATAGGGAGTCTCTGGGTGATGAATCTGTCCCTCCAGCACATCCTATTAATAACCGTGTCAAGGTTTAAGTCTCCCGCCCTTGTAGTTCTGAGGGATCTAGATTTTTTGAGGTGAAGCATGTTCATCAATTCCGGGTTGGACATGGCCTTGTATGTCAGGCACAGGTCACCTCTGAGCAGACGGTAAGCGACTGAATAGAGCTGGAGTTCCTTCAGTTGGGCAGCATAAGACATATTTTTGAGACCCTTTAATCCTTTTGGTGAGGAACTTTTGGGGCCTTTCCAGTTGCTGCAGGTGTCGGGTCAGATACATTCCGAAAGGGGCATTGTACTCAATCATTGGTCTGATGAGTGATGAGTACAGGGGGACGATGACCTCCCTTGATCTAGATGTGAATCCCTTCATGATCAGGTGGGCAATGTAGAAGGTCTTCCTAACTACTTTGGCAACGTGAGTGTCAAACGAAAGGTTACTGTCAACCTGGGTCCCCAGATCCCTGATAACCTCTTCTGTGCTTAGTGGATTGCCACCTATATGGTAGCTAGGGGTAACCTTGTTTTTCCCGAAGGGTATGACTATGCATTTTTTGGCGTTTAACTTTAGGCCATGGCTCTGGCACCAGTTATCCGTTTCTATGAGACCCTTCTGAAGGATATCTGTGTCAGATGTGTTCTCGACTATGGCGCCCAGTTTGCAGTCATCTGCAAACTTTGTCAGCCATAACCCTCCTGTGTTTGCTTGTACTTCTGAAAAGTAGATGCCAAACAAGAGTGGGCCCAGGACTGAGCCCTGTGGGACACCACTTGTGACAGGCTTTGTGTCTGACATGGCGCCAGCAACTCTGACCCTGTGGATTCTGTTGCTTAGCCAGTTTGCAACCCATCTTGTGACGTATGGGTTTACATTTAAGCTGATGAGTTTTTCAATGATACCTGAGTGGGGTATTGTGTCGAAAGCCTTTGCCAGGTCGAGGTAGGCTGTGTGGACTGCCTTTCCCTCATCAATGGCCTGGGTGACTGTTTCGAAAAAGTCAACCAAGTTTAGAAGGCATGATCTGCCTTTGACAAAGCCAAACTGGGTTGGATCCAAAGTCTGCAAGTCCCCTATGTCTTTATTTATGAGTTCCATTATGATCCTCTCCATAGCTTTGCAGATCAGGCTTGTCAAGCTGATGGGATGGTAATTTCCAGGGTCGGTGGAGGCACCGCCTTTGTGAAGTGGGACCACAGTTGCCGTATGCCACTCCTTGGGTACGTATCCTGAGGTGAGGCTAAGATTAAACAGCTGCCTTAACTGCAGGTTTAATTCCTCATTGAGTTCGTGGAGCACACAACCGGGGACACCATCTGGTCCCATGGATGCTGTGTTTTTCACCTTGGAGAGAGCAGTTCTCACCTGAGCGTTAGATATGTTTGGGGGGCTACAATCCTCTGGTATAGATATCTCTCCTTTTGGGGGGGAGGGGGGGGAGAAGTTTGCACTGAACCTGTCAGCCAGTATGCTGGCAATGTCTGTGGGTTCAGTGATTTTTACATCATTTTGAACTAATTCTGAGCATATCTGGGAGTTTCCTCCCAGGTTTCTAACAAAGCTAAAGAAGGCCTTATGATTGCTTTTGAGTCCTTAGCGACTTTTCTCTCAAAATTTGCCTTGGATGATTTTATGAGAGATCTTAGTTTTTTACTTATAATGATCAAAGGTGTCTTCCCTTTTAAGGATTTTGCTCTATCTTGTAGTAGCTTTCTCCTTTTGTTGTAGAACTTGTTTATGGCTGGGGTCCACCAGACTGGACGCTTGCCTTTGGTACAAAGAGTCTTTGTTTTGTTTGGGATTGCCTGATCCATGCAGTCCTGTAGGTGCTGGTAGAAGGCATTTGTAAGTGATTCAGTGGCTTGAGTAATGGTTTCCGCAGGCTCGGGGGGCTTAAAAGAGACCACACTAGTCTTTAGAAGTGTGAAGTCGGCTTTTGAGAAGTTCTTCACTGTGGTCTTTTTTATCTTGTGTGGGGGCGGGATGTGGACTTCCAGTGAGATTAGTTTATGATCTGATCTCACCAGTGAGGGGTATACTTCTGGTGTTGAACATTGTGACCCCATGTTCATGATGATGAGATCTAGTATGTTTTCTCCTTTTGTGGGGATGGTGACTAGTTGTTCCATGGCATTTGAGTTTATGAACTCTAGGAACCTTTGGGTTAGAGTGTTGGGGCTTGAGTAGTGATCCCAGTCTATATTCGGGTAGTTGAAGTCACCTAGTATGATGGTGTTTGGAGATACATTTATCCCCTCCAGTGTTTTCAGGAAAGCTATGTGAGGTTCCTGAGTTTGAGAGGGTGGCCTGTAACATGCTACAAAATGCAGAGCACTCTTGCCTATGGTTAATTGCACCTGGATGGTCTCCGATTCATCGTGCGTTGCCACCAACCTTGAAGTGTGGGTGTCCTTGATTAATATGGACACCCCCCCCCCTTTCTTGGTGGTGTCTGGATTTTGGGGCCGGAACGCATGATATGAGGTAAAACCTGATAGTGCCGGGGTGCTCTCAGGAGCCTTGAACCAGGTTTCAGTCACAGCACAGACATCGATGTTCTCCATACTGAGAAGGGCCTCGAGTGCGTGCATCTTGAGGTTGAGACTTCTGGCATTGAGCAGCATTACCCTTAGGTTTTTTCTTTTTTTGTATTCTAGGGTGGTAGGTTTAGAATTTGAGCCTTGCCTAAAAAAGGCACTATGGGGGTGGCAAGAGCCTTTGCCAATATCCGGAAGCCCAGGGGTGACAGGTGCAAGCCGTCCCTTGCAAAGCAGCATGGCTTGTCCAGCATGTCTTCCCAGGCAGACAGACATTGGATCCCCTTTGAATGACACCAGAGTTTAAGTCAATTATTAAAGCTGATCATCTTGTCTCTGTATTGTGGCATCATTCTTGGTGAAGGTAGGATACTGCTCAAGGTCAGGGTCATACCTGCCTGGGCTACATAATCAGAGAGCTCCTCTATGTCTCTTTTCATGTAATCCAAGGAGGTACGTCTCAGGTCGTTCACACCAGCGTGGACAATGACTGAGTCGTACTTGTACCTGCTGTTGAGAGACCTGAGTGCTTGCGTTATGTGGCGGATTCTAGCGCCCGACAGGCAGATTACTGTGACCTTCTCCTACTCAATCTGGTGAGCGGGACGTCAGTGTGTCTGACTATGGAGTCACCAATGACGAGTGTGTCTGGCATTGTGTTTGGCCTTAAGGGCTGTGACTGTTTGGCACACTGACTATGTGGTCTATGTGTTGCATGTGTTGTGTCCTGAGGTGGCAGTTGTTTGGGTGTCTGCTTTGGTGGCCTCTGCTGTTTTGGTAGATTTTTGATCAGAGCCTCCGAGTATGTCTTTGTGTGTTTATGTGTATGATTTGAAGTTGTGATAGTACTATGTGAGACTGTCTCCCAAATACACAACAAAGTCTATAAGAGTTAGGATTTTTGCATGGAAGTGTTTGCGTAGGTATTTTTATACCCCAAGAATTTTTCCTCATGTAGATGTAAAATGTTGGAGGTGTGATGGGGAAGAAAGAGGTAACTGGGAACATATGTCTTGGGAGTGTAATAAGCTGGCAGACTTTAAAAATTTTCTACAGATTACTCTGCCAGAAATATTGGGTGAGCAAATGGGTGTAACTAGGGAAATGGTATTCAGAAATGGGATACAGGATCTGAATTGCCTAGGCATAATAAGGCTTGATTAAGTTTAATTCTGGTGGCTGCCAAAAAAGCAATTACTAAAAAATGGAAATCAAAGTCTAAACCAGTAGAGGTAGTGAATATTGTAACAGAGATAAAATAGCTGGAAGTGTGACCTTTAAAAAGGTTAGGAATAGATTACATAGAAAAAATGGGATTTGTGGGAACAATACATGCATAATAATGTTATGGAGTTGGACTGAGGTCTAAGGGAAGCTAGGAATTGATCAATTTATGTAATGTTGGATTGATGATAATTCTATAAAAGAATATGTGTGATGTATAATGTTTGTATCTATGAACTTGTTAACATGGTTTATTTTCTTTTATATACATGTATGATTGCCTATGTCTTAAGTGAGCATTCAATAGAGCTGCTAAAATTAGACTTCAAATATATTTCTTGTATAAAGGCATTTATATTTATGAATGCATATATAAATGACTTTAACTCAGAAGACAATGATTATCTCTTTTTATTGCTCACTCAAATTACAAAAGGATTTATATAATACAGCCAACAGACCAATAGTTGGTGGGTACCACAGTAATCTTGACAAAATAGGGACTGCTATTAATCTTTACTTGATGAAACACTTAAAAAGATTGGCTCCTATCCTTAGGAAATTAGATGACTTTATTTGTATTGAAACTATTTTGGGCTAATGTTGATGTAACACCTTTTGGCTTAGTCTTAATTTTATATATATGGTGACCCAGATTATGTCATTCCATGGGTGTGGGTGTAGTGGTACCTTGGGGAGATAAAAAAAAAATAAAACATCAAAAACACAACACTTAGTATCCTATTTTACAGAATAAATTGTATTTTATAAATTGCTGTACAGCTGTTAATAAAATATAATGTGCAATAAACTCTCTGAAAATATGTCATACACCCTTTAAGAATAACATGTTAAGATGAGGACTAGAAGGTGTTGCTGTTGCAATGTATGCCTTACTGTCATGATTGTAAAAAAAACTTAACATTTGTTAACTTGGCATTATAACATTCCTTTCACAATGTGCCTAGATTAACATTAAATTCTCAGTAAAAATGCAGCTTTTGGGGCTTTGGTTTGGGTAGTTTGTGAAACCAGCAGAATATTCTGGCAACATTCACATCCAGTCCATTGAAAGACTGTGCATGTTATTGTGTAGGTAAGTCAGTCATGGTAAGTGTTTGTTATTATTAAATGTACTGTAGTTGTCCTAAGACTGAATACAATTCTCTCATGTTCAGCATAAAATGAACCACATGATTCCTAATCAGTTTTAGGTTACATATCCATGTAGTCAATCATATAGGGAAAAGAGAGATAAATTAATGCCAAATTAGTAGTGCTGAAAATTGAATTCATCCTCAAGTCTTGGTGAGTATCTTCATGAGGTGGACTCTGTTTTTTTACAAAATCTCTCCAAGGCAACACTGATATATAGACTGTATTTATATAGCATATATCATGCACAGAAGTAGGTCAAAAATTTAAAAAGATAGCTGGGTGCACAAGACCCAGGATAAAAAAGTGCCCAATCCTGGTAGGCGCACTGGTGCTAGGACTGGAAAAAATGACAGTGTTGAATCCTCAAAATATGGAAACATTCCTACAATGGAGCCAGGACAGGCCCAGGGGGAGGATGGCCCCCTGTTGTAGAAGGAAGTAGCAGTCCACAAAAATCACAAAAACTGATAGACTAAATGACATCCATAAAGACAATAACGTGGACTAATGAGGATAAGAAATAAATTATGTATTGTTATTATTATTATGCAAAAAGCCCGGAATTTCCAAATACAAGATATACAAAAAGATTAAGAGATAATTTAGAGGAAAGAAAAATACTTCTGCAAGAAAAACTGTCAGAAGCTTCAAATAAAAATGTGTGGTCATTAATACAACAGATTTTTGAAAAACACTATATAGACCAAGAAACTTTAATCTGTGTGAAAAAAGAAGCATCTGAGGAAGTATGGAAATATAAACAACAAAATCTAGATATTTTCTTTGAAAAGTATAAAAAGAAATATGGACATGGGAAAGAAAGAGAGATTTGATATTGTGCAATATTTATGCAAAGGCAAAAGACAAATTAATCAATATAAAAAGGCAGCCCCTAAGATATCCAAAGAGAAATTCAGGCAAAGGCACCCAGACATGGAAAAAATCACAATTAAAAAAATAATATCACAAAGATGGAATGTAGAAAAGCAGATTAGTAAAGTAGAAGTTAAAAAAAAAATAGAAGCTGAAGTTATGGAGTGCCTGCGAAGTGAAGGATTTGATGTAGAAGGTCTAACACAGGTTACATCGCAACACGATGGAACGAGTTCCCAAAGTAAGGAGAAACAGGAAATCAGGAGACTTCTGAAGAAGAGATATGGACATGGGAAAGAAAAAGAGAGTTAATATGGTGTAATATCTATGCAAAGGAGAAAGCAAAACTAACAAATACAAAAAGAGCAGCACCAAAGATATTTGAAGAGAAATACAGGCAAAGGAATTCAGACAAGGAAAACTTTATAATACAAAAAATAAGAAGACAAAGAGGAAAAGTAGAAAAGGAGATCAGTAATGGAGGAGTTAAAAAAATAGAAACTGGGGTTATGGAGTACCTCCAAAGTGAAGGATTTAGTGTAGAAAATCTAATTCAGAAAGCACCACAAAAGGATACAGCAATGGAACTCCAAATTAAGGGGAAACCAGTAGAACGGGAAGCAATTGGTCAGCAGCCATATAAAGATATTTTGGACCCTTCCACAGGAAATAAGTATAAACATTCACTTCAAGCTGGATGGCAAGGGAAGGAACATGAAACTGTGGCAACTATGATGCAGTCAATGGTGAGGAGTGATAGGCCAGTGAGTTCCAATATAACAGAACAATGGATGCAGAGGATGAAATTGAAGAGAATGTGCCACAGGAAGATGCTATAGAACTTTCTATAGAATGCCCACAGGAAATGGAAAACAAAAAAATGTGCCCTCAGTTTAGAAGAAAACGAGCTAAGAGAAGAGTTGCTTGACTTAATAGAGATAGACATATTAAGATCAATGAAAGAAATAGACTGCAGAAAGTCAATAAAACTGAAAAAGTCAGAAGTTTGATAAAATAAATGAACACAATAATTAGGACTGTCCATAGAGATCCATGGGATATAACAGAGGCAAACGGGATATATTACTGTGCAGGTAAATTAATAACTGATAAAGTAAGAACACAGGATAGTGAAGGAGATAAAGTGGAGAAATCAAATACCATCATGGAAGTATCGAATAGAGAAAACTATAAAGAAAGTAAGACAAGAAGTGTCACTGTTAGAAGAGTATAGAAGAGGAAATAGATCAACAAAAATACTTAGAAAGATAGACGTGATAAAAGCACTGAGCAGTATTATAACAGATCAGGATTTACCATGCACTATCACAAATAAACTAAAAATCTCAGCATATGTGGATAAACTTAGACGATACACAGATAAATATAAGGGAAAAGTACAAAATAAACAATTTATTGATGACACAAAAAAGTTTTATAGAGAACTGGGAAATGAGGTAAAAGGTGAAAGACCAATGAAAAGATGAAGAAATACATACATTTTGGAGAAGTATCTATGAAGATCCTGTGGAACATAGCAAAGATGCTAAATGGATAGAAGTAAAAGAAAGAATAAGAAGTTTAAATGTACAGGATATGAAATGGAATGAAATAACAGCCAGAGAGATTGAAATAAAGTTAAGAAAAGCCTCAAATTGGAAAACCCCAGGCTCAGATGCAGTACCTAACTTCTGGTTAAAAGTATTAACATATTTTCGTGAAGATTTAGCCATGAGTAAGTACTATTTATATGCACACCCAAAACAGACACCAACCTGGCTAACAACAGGAAAAACAAAGCTCCTACTTAAGGGTGAACCTGCAAGCTACTCTAAAAATTATAGACCAATAACTTGCCTTCCGATGACGTATAAACTATACACTGGAATTGATGCCAACAGAGTCTATAGTCATTCAGAAGAAAACTGAATTATGGAAATAGAACAAAAGGACAATAAAAGAAAGTCATATGGAACAAAGGATCATTTGCTCTTAAATAAAGTCATAGTGGAGAAGTGTAAAAAGGGTAAGAATTTAAGTATGGCATGGACTGACTACAAAAAAGAATTGATAGTATCCCTCATTCATGGATAAAAGAGTGCTTAAAAATTTATAAGATACACCCTACACTGATCAACTTCATTACAGTGACCATGAAACAGTGGCAGACTACCTTGCAATTAAGCCATGATAAAGGAGAAATTATTATTCCAGGGATAAAATTTTAAAGGGGGATATTCCAGGGTGACACTCTGTCACCACTGCTATTCTGCCTTGCCCTTAACCCATTAATCTGTCTATTTAACAGCTTAGGCCATGGTTATAATTTGGCTCCTAGAAAACTACAAAGTGTAAAGACTTCTCATCTTCTCTTTGTCGATGATTTGAAATTCTAAAGCTCATCAGATGAGGAACTGAAAGTACAACTGCAAGTTGCCAAAACTTTTTCAGATGATATAAGAATGTTGTTTGATCTTGATAAATTTGCAAAAGCAATCTTTAAAGCAGGAAAACTGCAGCACCAAGAAAACATCAGTTTAGGACAAGAATATGATATAAAAGAACTTGCGCAAGAGTGAGTGTATAAATATTTGGGAATTGATTAAGGATCAACAATAAAACATGAACAAATGTGAATCACACTTAGTAAGGAGTACTTTAGAAGACTTAAATTAATCCTGAAAACAACATTGACATATAGGAACAAAATCCAAGCTATAAACCAATTTTCTTTTCCTGTTCTAACTTACAGTTTTGAAGTGATTGACTGGCCCCAAAACATGTTGGATAGATTAGACAGGAAAACATGAAGGATGCTTCATGCTCATCAAATGATTTATAAAAATCACTGCATACCAAGATTATATATTCTCCATTCTGAAGGAGGGATAGGCCTCCTTGAAATTGATTACATGTACAGATCTACAATCATGGAACTCCACATATATCCCCTGAACTCACAAGATACAAATGCAGTGAAAGTTTTGAAACATGAGGAGAATATATCAAAAATGACTTCCCTTCTTAGGCTAGCATAAGCATATCGGCATCAAGCAGGAATGGAAATCAAACCACAAGTGGGTAAAAACCAGGCAGCAACTGAATGTGCCAAAAACAAAAGAAAGAATATAAGGTGAAGGACCAGATGAGTAGGCAAGAAATGTGGAAAATGCATAAATATAGTTACAAGTCTAGAAAACTTCTGGAAGAACCTCATGTTGATCAGGAACAAATGCAGAATGATTAAAGTGATGCGAATTCAAACCAAGAGATGAAAGGTTAATATTGGTAGCACAACATAGTGGGCTACATACACATTGGTTTGCAAAGTCCATTGAACATGTGAGAGAAACAAACAAATGTAGGCTTTGTGAAACAGAATTGCTAACATTGCACACCTCGTTGCTGATTGCGACATACTAATGGCAGAAGGACTGTATACTGAAAGGCATACTAATGTGGCGAGACTGTTGCACTGAGGATTGTGCAAACATTATGGTATTGAAGTGGTTGAAAAACACTGGAAACATGAACCACAAACCATCATAGAAAATTATGTCTACATCACGTGAGATCATCCATTACCAACAGTTCAAAAGATAGATGCTAGAAAACTGGATATAATGGTCCAAGAAAAGAAGACAAAAGTAGCATTGATCATTGAAATCACCACACCCAGTGACTACAGTGTCCTGCGTACAGAGAGAGACACAAAGTCATAAAATATCAGGATTTGCAAGCAGAAATGAGAGCAATGTGGAAGAAAGATACCCAGATAGTTCCAATAGTAGTAATTGCAATGGGTCTTATAAAAAAGGGTCTACAATCCTATTTAGATATGCTACCAATACATGTAACGCCGTACGGATTGCAAAATGAGTCATTACTGGACACACTGCGGGTGCTGCGAAGAGCACTTTTGGCTGATATCAAAGAGTGAAACAATACTAATTTCATGAACTTTAATCGTACTTTGACTTAGGAATGGTGTCCATTCCTGTTATGGTATTAGAAACCCAAAAGATTTGGAGAAATTAAAAAAATGAAAAAGAGAGAGAAACAGTAAACAAATGATAAATGATGCTAAATCTAGCTTTATTAGAACATTACAGCAAATATCCACACACCTTGCTGAAATGAAAATAATCAGACTTTCACTCCCCATCAATGTGATGCAAGTTCCTTAGAGGTATGGTCACCAGAGCTGTGCTATATTTAGGTATGTAGGGGGAGTGGTAACCACCAACATTCCCTCTGTATGCGGCAGTCCTGATAAGCATTTCTGACCATTCATTGTTATTCCACATTTTTGTAAATGAGGCTCAATGATTCATTTTTTATGAACAGCATTTCAGAAACTTTGTGATGGGTAGCCAGTCGGCACTGCTACACCATGAGCCCTCTGACCTGTAGTTTGCTCATATTCTTCCTGTGGATCATGGCTTTTAAGGACAGCCTTTATTTAGTACCCTTGAATAATGCATGATATGCAGCATACAGGGAGGAAGGAATAATGGTATGATCCAAGATAACGTAGGGTAGTTTATTCTATAGTACTTCCATGAGGGAGGAAGGAATAATGGTATGATCCAAGATAAAGTAGGGTAGTTTATTCTAGTACTTCATGAGGGGAGGAAGAAATGGTATGATCCAAGATAAAGTGGGGTAGTTTATTCTATAGTACTTCCATGAGGGAGGAAGGAATAATGGTATGATCCAAGATAAAGTAGGGTAGTTTATTCTATAGTACTTCCATGAACTTCAAGATGGAGTCTTAAGATTTTTGTTAAGATGTGACTCTGGTGCCATAGAAGAATAAAGCCCTGACTATGACCAGACAACCTGGATTTGATTAGTGGTCCTGGTGACTGAAAGAGTGGCAAGAAGGGATGGGTGTTTCCTTCCTTCCTGGGGGAGAGTGGTCATTGATGATACTCCCTAAAGGGAGGCCTGGTTCAAAGGGGGAGTTGTCCTTGGAAGTGTGTCAATGAGTGCAGAGGAAGGGGGCAGGGAAAGTGAGTAGATCACACATTAAACAAACAGCTAGAATATGGATAATGGACCTCCCACAATGCCCTTAGGTTCCTCACTGGCATCAGCTTAAATGTAGACATTATACCAGAGGTGGATTAGAGTGCTATTAGACCCAGCGTAGGACATGGGCACTGGAACTGCTGTCAGAATGACAGTAAGGTAGGGTAAAAAATGGTTTGTGTTAAGACAAGCAATCTATAACTATAAGGTTATTGGAAAGGAAACAGAAATGCATAATAGTGACTAGCACTGTATCACAAGTTGGGTGCCAAAAGCCTCAATGCAAACTTATACAAAAAAAAGAATGGTTATTTAAATGGTAACCATTTAAAATATCAGGACCCACTACAGTGAGTCTTGAAATGCTAAGACTGAATGGTCGAAAAAGGGACTTACAAATACTAAGACCAAGATTGTAATTTCTAGGAATATTCCCTTTTCTCCAAGGTATAGCATTCTTGACGTTAGTATATAGTTCAGGGGGTGTAGGGAACTTGGCTTCCTACAAAAAGAAGTTTAAAGGAGAAGAGAGACATTCAAGATTCTTTCTTTTCCTGTGTTTTCGGGCTTTTTATTCAGCATGTTAAGTTGCAACATTTCAGTGGGGAGCTTACTGAAATATATTCACTCTTACCTCACACCGGTTCAGAAAATGGAAAGCTCTTGATTTTCCCAAGTATTCTCTCTCAATGAAAATAATTCTGACTGTTGCCCCATATGACACTCTTTTGTCCTTAGCCATAACTAAAGTGAGTTCTGTATAAAAAGCTATATATTTAATTAACAGACTTAAAATGCAGTAGGACCCAGTGACACATTTTTATGAGATTTAGCTGGGTAATGAAAACCAGGAAAAACTGACTGCCGTGTCCCTATTACAGAGGAAATGCAAAATATATTTTTTACATTTTTTCTGAAAAAAGAAAAACAAACAGTTCCTTAAACTCCATCCAGAATATGTGTTGCATGCACTGTGAATAGAGGGATCACTGTATTGACTACACTTATCTGAAAAATAAGCAACTGAGACGAAATATTCTATCACCTGATGGATGCCCCTGAATGTTGTGTAAGCATGCAGTGTGAATCACCTTCCCTGGTACAATAATAATTGGCATAACATCATATTATTATCAGCACCCCAGCGCTATCAGGTTTTACCTCATATCATGCGTTCCGGCCCCAAAATCCGGACAATACCAAGAAAGGAGGGGGGGTATCCATATTCATCAAGGACACCCACACCTCAAGACTGGTGGCAACGCACGATGCATCGGAGACCATCCAGGTGCAATTAACCATAGGCAAGACTGCTCTGCAAATTGTAGCATGTTACAGGCCACCCTCACAAACTCAGGAAACTCACATGGCCTTCCTGAAAACACTAGAGGGGATAAATGTATCACCAAACACCATCATACTAGGTGACTTCAATTACCCTAATATAGACTGGGAACACTACTCAAGCCCAAACACCCTAGCCCAAAAGTTCCTGGAATTCATAAACTCAAATGCCATGGAACAACTAGTCACCATCCCACAAGAGGAGATAACATACTTGATCTCATCATCATGAACATGGGGCACAATGTTCAACACGAAGTATACCCCTCACTGGTGAGATCAGATCACAAACTAATCTCGCTGGAGGTCCTCATCCCACCCCACCTGAAATAAAAAGACCACAGTAAAGAACTTCTCAAAGCCGACTTCACACTTCTAAAGACTAGTGTGGTCTCCTTTCAGGCCCCGAGCAGGTGAAAACAATACTCAAGCCGCTGAATCTCTACCAGCACCTGCAGGACTGCATGGATAAGGCAATCCCAAGCAAAACAAAGACTCTTTGTACCAAAGGCAAGCGTCAGTCTGGTGGACCCCAGCCATAAACAAACTCTACAACAAAAGGAGGAAGCTACTACAAGATAGAGCAAAATCCTTAAAAGGTAAGACACCCTTGATCACTATAAGTAAAAACTAAGAGCTCTCATAAAATCATCCAAAGCAAATTTCGAGAAAAATAGCTAAAGACTCAAAAGACAATCATAAGGCCTTCTTTAGCTATGTTAGAAACCTAGGAGGAAACTCCCAGATATGCTCAGAACTAGTTCAAAATGATGTGAAGTTTACTGATCCTACAGACATTGCCAACATACTGGCTGACAGGTTCAGTGCAAACTTCTACCCCTCCCCAAAGGAGAGATATCTATACCAAATGAGTGCAGCCCCAAACATCTCCAGCGCCCAAGTGAGAACTGCTCTCTCCAAAGCAAACAACACAGCCTCCATGGGACCCGATGGTGTCCCGGCTGTGTGCTCCACGAACTCAATGAGGAATTAAACCCACAGCTAGGACAGCTGTTTAATCAAAGTCTTACCTCTGGATACGTTGCCAGGGGTGTGGCACTGCAACTGTGGTCCCACTTCACAAAGGCGGTGCCTCCACAGACCCTGGAAATTACCATTAGCTTGACAAGCCTTATCTGCAAAGCCATGGAGAGGATCATAATGGACCTCATAAATAAAGACATAGGAATTTGCAGACTTTGGATCCAACCCAGTTTGGCTTTGTCAAAGGCAGATCATGCCTTTTAAACTTGGTTGACTTTTTGAAACAGTCACCAAAGCCATTGATGAGGAAAGGCAGTCCATACAGCCTACCTCGATCTGGCTAAGGCCTTGATACAATACCCCACTCGGGTATGATTGAAAAACTCATCAGCTTAAATGTTAACCCATACATCACAAGATGGGTTGCAAACTGGCTGAGTGACAGAACCCACAGGGTCAGAGTTGCTGGCGCCATGTCAGACTCAAAGCCTGTCACAAGTGGTGTCCCACAGGGCTCAGTCCTGGGCCCACTCTTGTTTGGCATCTACTTTTCCGTAGTACAAGCAAACACAGGAGGGTTATGGCTGACAAAGTCTGCAGATGACTGCAAACTGGGCGCCATAGTAGAAAACACATCTGACACAGATATCCTTCAGAAGGGTCTCACAGAATCGGATAACTGGTGCCAGAGCCACTGCCTAAAGTTAAATGCTAAAAAATGCATAGTCATACCCTTGGGAAAAACAAGGTTACCCTAGCTACCAAATAGGTGGCAATCCACTGAGCACAGAAGAAGTTATCAGGGACCTGGGGACCCAGGTTGATAGTAGTCTGTCATTCGACACCCATGTAGCTAAAGTAGTTAGGAAGTCCTTCTACATTGCCCACCTTATCATGAAGGGATTCTCATCTAGATCAAGGGAGGTCATAGTCTCCCTTTACTCATCACTCATCAGACCAATGATTGAGTACAATGCCCCATTAATGTATCTGACCCGACACTTGCAGCAGCTGGAGAGGCCACAAAAGTTCCTCACCAAAAGGATAAAGGGTCTCAAAAATCTGTCCTATGCTGCCCGACTGAAAGAACTCCAGCTCTATTCAGTAAACACCGCTTACTCAGAGGTGACCTTTGCCTAACATACAAGGCCATGTCAAACCCAGATTTGATGAATATGCTTCACCTAAAAAATCTAGATCCATCAGAGCCACAAGGGCGGGAGACTTAAACCTCGACACGGCTATTAATAGGACGTGCTGGAGGGATAGATTCATCACCCAAAGACTCCCTATGCTGTGGAACAAAATCCCGGTACATGTGAGGCAGAGCACCTCGCTGGCCTTGTTCAAGAGAAATCTTGACCAATGGATGGGAGATCGCAGATATACCCCAGGAATTACCTCAGTGTCACTGCTCGAAAGAGGCACAGCAAAATAATGGGTATAGTTCCCCATACTAAAGGGGTGGCGTAAGCCACAAAACAATGGGCTAGGCTTATAAATGCCCTCGGGCAGATAGCCTAGTATGAACCTATGAACCTATGAACCTATGAACCTATAAGTATCATCTCAATCATCATTATCATCATAGAAAACATTTCAGGAGACAGTAGCCAGGATGCCTGTTATTTATGCAGGAAGGGGGAGACAGGCAATGCCCTTGTTCTTGCTCATACTCAGCCATTTGTGCATTCTGGCTTTGGTTCCATGTGTTTTAATTATTATTGTTATTGTTAATATTATTTGGATAAACAGGTATGTAATTTATACACATCAGGTACAACCTGACGTAGTTTCTTTAGGAGTGGGGACAATGATTCCTGGGGCAACTGAGCAGACGGAGTATGAATTCCACCACTGTCAACCAAATATCACACCTGATATGTGAGGAACAAAGGCTACATTCCTTGGACTGACTCCACTGCCCATATATAGGTTTAATGAGCACCAGGGAGACAGTCTCTCAAGTCATACCATCGGCACCCAGCACTTTAAAGTAAAAATGATGAACACAAATCTGAGTCAATGACCAGTTCACCAAATATAACCTGGCTTCCACAGCACACAGGGAACATGCACTACTGCCCTGGGTATACACTTCCAACCTCCACACCCCAACTAGAACAACACACTGCCCACATACTGAGCTATTTACCTATCAACTCAGGCTCCTTTTCAGTGTCTTCAGATCCCCTTACCTATGGCTTTCAAACACCAAGCATAAACACAATTCCCAGGGAAGTTTGGTAGAATTCTCCAATTCCCAACAGTTTTCATCCTAGCAAATAATAAAAACAAAGTAGTACTGACCAATAACAGACAGATACCAATAGCTTGTCAACCTACACTGCCAAATACCAGCTTCTCCTTACGTAATAAATAATACACAAATAAATACTAGCCACAAGAACTTAAAAGTGAAATAATAAAAAAGTTAACTTAGAAAATAAAAATGTTAGACAATACTGATACAGATTAAATATGCAAAGGTAACTGTATTTGTACAATAATCAGAAAACAATAGTTGCACAGACAGAACACTTGAAAAGAAAAAAAAAATCTTACTAATAATTGGCTAAATAACCAAACTGACTATTATTAAAATGCGACTAAACCCTCTGCTGTGCTAAAGTAAAAAATATACTGGTAGATTCAAGCAGATATGAACAAAATGAGATTTTCTAGCAGGACTCACTCTGAACTGGTTTCAGCTTAAAATCATACTTTAGCTTATTATCTTTTTTTCTCCACAGAAACCGGAGATAATAAAATTCAGTTTTTTTCATACCCAGAAAGACTTACATGGAGAATAAACAGGATTTCACGTGTGTCTATGAATTGCTCACACCTGGCTCTTTTCACATCTTTGGACTCAGGGGTTCCTTGATTCAGTTGTATGACTTCCACTGCAGTTACATACAAAAAATAAATTTCTTTCTTGAGAAATTACATTTTGTCACACAATATTGCAGAATAAAGTTACAGCTTTCAAACATACAATTCTCTTGTCACTGTTAGGGCATCTTAGTGCACTTTCATAGTGGAGTTCTTACTGTGTAATTTACAAAGCTTAAATATAGCTTACTGATGCAATACAGCCTAAATTAAGAAAGAAAAGAATAGATATGACATTTTTCAATTCAGTTTGTCTCCTATATCATTAATATAATGGTTACATTAATAAACGACAACACTAAAATTCAAACCAAATATATAGATTAACTTTAATTAAATAGTATACTATGAAGCAAATGCAGCAATAAAGTTCTGTGATGTAAACATCATGCATTGTTTTTATTTATTCTTTTTAGATAAGCAGTTTCTTCTGACAAGAAGATTCCTGCTGGATTACATAAATTATTTATGAAAATATGAAACATGTCAGTGAAGGTAATATTTCAGAGGTATGCATATGAAATCATGACCTAGTTTGTTTAATCTGTAGTGAATGCAGCTAGAAAAATACTCACACAAGAATTACAATATTAGTATTGTGAAGTACTAGGCATGCATGTGCTCATTGTCTGCCACACTGCTTACTGCTCCACAATAATGTATCATTGAGGGGAAAATGAAGTATTACCAGAGTATTGTTCATTTCTTCAGTAAGAGTAATACTTTGGTTACACCTCTGAAACAGTACACACCAATGGAAAGTCAAAAATCCCCATTCCATCATACAATTCTTCAGTAAGTATGACTTTAGTTACATTTTTGCAATAATATACAGCAACAAAAAATGAAGCATTAAAAGGACATCATATGGTCCTTCATTAAGAATGCCCTATCTGCCTATACACATGCAGGGATTCATTAAGATCTTCAGTATGGGCCATATAACCCACAATAAAAAGGCCCTGTTTCCACAATGCAGTATTCTGCAGTTCATAGGCACAATAGCCACAATGAGGAATAACCTCTTTATCCACTAACCTGCATGTCTGTGAATTGCAGTTAATTACCACAAAGAGCAGATCAGTGGCACCAGCATTGTGTAAGCACAAGCACCCTTCCCTTGTTCACAGACAAGCAGAGAGTAAAACACACACACACACACACACACACACACACACACACACACACACACACACCATACCTGTCCCTGTTGTCAAAATGTTCACAACGTCTCCTGTTTCCTTACCCAGGTAATACACGGATGATAATAATTCCATTTTTAATGCCAGACATTTGAGATCCACATTTTATATCCTTCAGTAAATGCTTGCTAGGGTGAAAGCTGTTTATGAGGTGAAGATGAGATGTATGCTTAACATTTCCTGTTTCTCATGCATCACAGCATATTGCAGGTATTGCATAATACCAGAGCTCCTCAATATATATATATATATATATATATATATATATATATATATATATATATAGAGAGAGAGTAAAAAAAAAAAAAAAACTTCTGCACTAATATTTCAATAAGTGCAGTGGGGTAATGCGGGAGTTTATTGTGTCAAGTGTGCATGGTTTGAATCCCTTCCTCCATTTTT
Organism: Protopterus annectens; assembly: GCF_019279795.1. NCBI lineage: Eukaryota > Metazoa > Chordata > Ceratodontiformes > Protopteridae > Protopterus > Protopterus annectens. The sequence goes on along the minus strand of NC_056743.1, from coordinate 802,775,810 downwards.
TCCTTTATATTTGAAATCCCCAATACCTAGTGTCTAGTGGTAATGCAAAAATCTAATATTCTACATGGGTAGTGGGAGGTTACAGGGTTTAAGGTATGCTTAATGCCTTTTAAGGCACACTACTTTTACATGGTGTCCAGTGGTTTCCTGCATATTTTATTAAAATATGTGCCTATAAGGAATGCTATATTGAATATTCCTGGTGTCTAGTGTTGTCCCAACCCTAGGTCCATGTTCTATTTACATGCTGCTTGCATAAGGTTATAATTATCCCTAGTGGCTGCCCCCCCCCCCCCCAACCAATCTCCATACTGATCAAGTGCTGGCAAAGCACAAGAATTACACTTATCCTTAGTGCCTATTGTTTCCCTCACAATCCCCAAACTGATAAAGTGACATATAAGCACAAGAAAGCACGGTTACCTGTAACATTAAATATTCAAATTTCACACAGCCTCAGTGGCATATGGGTTCTATGCACAAAACCCACACTTGCAGCTTTCTAGAGCTCAGAAATCCCTCCTCTGACTCTCTGTGATAGAGGATTGGCTAAGCCCCTCCCAGTCACAGAAAACTCAGTTATTTGGGCTTTTAGTAATAAGTAGGATGAACCAAGAAAGACCAGAAGCAGGAATTATCAAAAATCAACCAATTCATTGCTATAAAATACAGACTCAAATATCTGAAGCCAACAAACAACAAAATAAGATTGAATACCATCAAACTATATACAAAATAAAAGAGATGATGGGTGAGTGCTGCCACTGAGGTAGTGTGAAATTTGAACATCTACTGTTACCGGCAAGTAGGACTTATGCAACTGTACAATGTTCATCATTCCCTCGCCCTCAATGGCAAATGAGCAGATTCCCAAGGCTTAATCTATCTGGGAGGAGGAAAGATAAGGATCCAGGAGCCACTGTAGAATGGTCCTCACAAATCCTGCTCTGGAACTTGAGAAAGAATCCAGTTTGTAGTGCTTTGTAAAGGTATGAACTCAGGACCAAGTTGTTGCTTCTAGAATGCATATATAGTCCACTCCTTTCAAATATGCCACCAAAGAGAACAAGGCTCTGGTTGAATGTGCCTTAATCTTGCCTGGAATAGATTGACCATGGTGGGAATATCAAAAAAACAATAGCAGTGGACTACCAATGAGCAATTGTTTACTTAGAGGCAGGTTGACCCTTCTTAGTACCAGAATAGGAAATAAACACCAGTTCAACTTTCCTGCAGGGCTTGGTTCTATCAAGGTAGTACCTGAGCTGCCTGTGCATATCCAAGGTATGTAAAATCTTCTCTCCCTTGCTTTTAGGTTCTAGAAAGAAAACTAGGAGAATGATGGCTTGATTAAGGGTAAATTCAGAAACAATTTTTGTCGTGAAAAAAGGATTAGTGTGTAGAAGCACCCTATCGTGAAGGAAAATCAGATAAGGTTGGCCTTCAAAGCTTAGAGACTTACCTTGCTGATGTCAGAGAAATAAGCAAAACAGTTTTCCAAGTGATGAACCTCAAATCAGCCTGAAAGGCAGGTTCAAAAAGAGATAAGGTAAAGTTTCAAGAGCAAAGTTGAGATCCTAAGGAGGGGAAATTTGCTTTCAAGGGGGAATCTCAAGTGCAACACCTCTTTCATAAACTATTTGACCACAAAATGAGATGAAAGAGGGGGCTCCATGGCCAGACAAGCAGAGATGGAAGCAAGATACACCTTGATGGATGCATAAGAGAAGCCATCATTGAGGAGCTCACACAAATATTTCAAGACCAGAGCAGTAGACACCATGCCAGGCCCTCTGATATCAGTTAGATGCCACCTAGAAAAACTTTTCCACCGGTAAACATAAGATTTTCTAGTTGCAGGTTTTCTTGCCTTCTTCAATACCTGCTGCACATCCTCTATGGAACAAATGCCTAAAAGGTATCAAGATATAATCATCCATGCTGTCAGTAGCAATTGCTCTACATTGGGGTGTACCATTCGCCTCTGACACTGTGTGAGCAGATCCACAGTATGAGGAAGATGATGGTAATTGTCCTTGGCCATTCCCATTAAAAGGGAGATCCAACTTTGACCAAAACAGGGTCACCACAATGATCTTTGGTAATTCATTTTGAATCTTTAGAAGTACCATGGGTTTTTGTGAAAAGAGTGGAAATGCATAAAGGAACATTCCTGTCCAAGGAAAGAGAATGCTTCTGTCCTCTGATTGTGGCTGCAAGAATGTCTCAAAAAGAATGTTTCCAACTATCTGTTTTGAAATGAGGTGAACAGAGCTATTTGAAATGTTTCCCACATCTGGACCAAATCCAGGGAGACCTCTGTCTAAAGTTTCCACTCAAGAGAGTCCATTTGGATCTGCTTAGTCTGGCTATGATGAAGATTTGCTCTTATGGGATGTATGAAGCATCAGATAATACTGTAAGGCTCAGGCCATCACTGCCAACCAGCAAAGAGGGTATGACCTTTTACCCCTTGTTTGTTTCTTCAGGAACCACATGATTGTAGTGTCACATGTGATAATAAAAGGGGACCGGGAGACCATAAGTGAAGAAGAATTTTTAAGATCTGAATCACTGCTGATATTTCTTTGATGTTTAAGTGCATTGGATTGATCGAATGACTCTATTTGCCTTGCACTTGAACTCCCCTGTACACTGTTCCCCAAGCAAAATCTGATGAGCTCATCTGGACTGACTGAACTAGGGTCAGCAGCAGGAAGGGTGGGTCTGAATTAAAGTATATCTGATCCCTCCAACACTGTAACTCTCATTTTGCAAAATCAAGCCCTGATACCTGGAACTCCAAGGGAAACAGGTACTGGGTCTCCCAATTTTTTTAAGTACCATTGAAACTTTCTCTTGTGGAGTCTGGCACAAGGTTTCATGAGGATCGCTGATGCTGTGAGGCCTAGAATTTTAAGACATTCTCTAGTGGAGGCAGATTGTTGAAGAGAGAAATCCCTGAAAAATTTCTGCAGTCAGCATTATGTCTACTGATAGAAAGATCATACTTTTTTCTATGTGCATCATACAACCTATGAAGACAATTCTTTGTGAAGTTGTGAAACGGAACATTTGCAGGTTCAACTTGAGGTTGAAAACAATTGGTATGTGATGATAAATAAACTACAGGTGTAATGTCACCATGAAACAGTTGTCTGGAAGAAGTAGAACATCTGCAGGGTGATTATTTTGAGTTTGTGTACTTTCAGAAAGCTATTTATGTACGCCAAATCTAACAGTGGTTTCCATGATAACTCTGTTTTTAATATCAGAAAGATTCTGGAGTAAAATCCTTTTTCTTTTTTGTGGCGCAGAAATTGTTTTTATAACCCCTGCTTGTGAAAGAGTACCAAGAACACATGTCTGGTCTGGACGGTGTGTGGGTATTTCCCCTGAAGGGAGGAGGAGTTTCGGTCCAATGCCAAAAGTATACTCACTGAATTATTCTCAGCACCCTCTTGCCTGAGACTATTTGTGGCCAGGCTTTTGGGTTGAACTAAAGCCTGGGGGACAGTAAAAGGGGAGGAGTGACAGGTGGAAGGGATGGGATGCCCTGAGTATTGACATAGTCATTCTTTAGCAAAGGAAGGACTTTTGGGGGGAAAGAACCTCTTTTATTTGGTGTGGTTTGGAAGCATTATCCTCCTGCCATTTCCTTTTGGTACCCTGACTTGGACACTTTGTTAGGTGATAACCTGGGACTATGATACATTCTAGATACCCTATGCATCAATTTACTTCTGTCCTCCCATTGTTGGAGAATCTGGGTAGCAGCTGAACCAAACACAAATTCAGAACTTAAAGCAGCATTCAAAATCTCATTTATTAAATTCTCAGAAAAAATTTGGGTATGGAACCAAGCAAATTTTCTCAAGGCAACAGAAGTGTGCATTTCTAGAAACAGTGTCCACACCTTCTAAGGCACTTATCAAGGCATGTTTTGAAATCTAAGTGACATTAGAAATAATCTCACTCATATAACATTTCTATTCAGAAGTCAAAGATATAGCAAAGTCTTCATAATGGTAAGAACATTGCAAAATAAATTTCCACATAAAGCCCTGATTATTTAAAATTCTAACGATTAAATTACTGGAATAAGACAACTTTTTTTCCATGAGATTCTAACCGGTTGCTAATTTTATCTGGCAGTATAGGATAAGAAGAAGCCAAGGCCCTTTTGTCAGAGTTGGCAGCTGGAGAAACTGTAGATAGATCAACTGTCAAATTAGCAAAGAGAGTTTCAAGCTCAGAGTTCACCTTGTATTTCCTTGTAGCCTTTTTAGAAACTAGTTCACTAGCCAGAGGGGTTTTACAAGGAATTTTCCTGACTCAAAGCAGGAAACAGATTGGTTAAGATTCAAAACATTTGGAATTTCATCCTCAACAAGATACTAAACTGTGCCAGTCTCTAGCTCAGCATCCAGTCAAATACATCTCTAAACCTAGCTAGCATCTGTGGAAATATGAGAATTTGCTTGAGTTTTTGAACCTGCTCAGCTTCTAAGGAATCTGACTGCAAGGACTTAAGAGTGCCTCATCAAAATCTGTGGTGTTAGACTGATATGTAGAGAAGGTAGCACCATAGTCAATCTGAACAGGAACATAGCCTCTAAGATTAGCAGACTATAAAACACTCTTGGCTAAGGAAACCATATATATATATATATATATATATATATATATATATATATATATATATACACCTAATGCCTATATACATGCTAATAACCCGATTGTCTATCATGTGGTGAGATTTCTATTTTCTCTTACTATGAACTACACTAGAGTACAAAATATCTGGGGACAGAGTATTATGTCTGGCAAGGGATCTCCTACCTTGGACGTCTTCTGCACCTAAATGGTTTGGTTCTCCCATACCTGAACCAGGCACTGGAACAGTCCCAGAAGATGTGTCTGACCCCTGTACAATAGAGGGTTGAGGGCTCACATGAGAGGGTGACAATCAAAAGGTAAGTGGTCTGCAGGCTGATTTAAGGCAACAACAGATTCACAGATCATAGGCTGAGACATGTTTTTATTGAGTTTTTTTTTTTTTCTTTTTAGGTGCAACTGAATTGGGTGGGGTGGAGTATTAGGCTCATGGAGTCAGTGGCAAAACAACAGCCAGAATAATACACTGACAATACTAAGGGCTGACAAGAGCAGCAGTAACAGAAAATATAAAGTATCCCTACAAAGCAAATAGGGTTAAACTGCATAAAATATAGCAGCAACAGTTTAAATTGTGCTAAGTCTTGTTCTACAATCTGTACAGTATAGTAAACAGCATACACATAACATAGTACCAAGTAAAACTTACTTGCCCAAAAAGTGACAAAAATTCTCTTAAATCAAATAAAAATGTTTAAAAACATAAATATTTACTTAGAGATTCCCTTGTCAGAAATGGAAAAAATCTCCACTTAAAGTGTAAATAAAGTAATTTGTGATAAAATCACGATTTAACAACAAAAACATCTATAGCAGTGTTAGACCAGTAGTAAATATCCTACAAATGAATGCAATGTTTACAATCTGTCTCTACTTGGTCTTTGCCCCCGATTATTTAAGGCTTTGTCAAGATTTCTTGTGCTAAGAAGTTCAGAGGTATACATAAAATACTTTAGAAAAAACCCATACCTGCTTAAAAGCAGTATTAAGCATACAAACAACATATATTTAAGTTAGAATTCTGAAAAGAATTAGCAGTTAAAGTAAGAAGTTAACACACATAATTATATATATATATATATATATATATATATACATATATATATATATATACACACACACACACACATATATATATATATATATATATATATATATATATATATATATATATATAAAATCTGAGTCTGGAAGCTAAAATCCAATGATACAGGCTGCTGAGGAGATTTAACTGTGTGAGCCCTCCAGCTGGCAGTCAAAGACTGAAGAGCTGACATTCTATTACAAGGGCTGGGTTTTCTCTGATGGGAGGGGCTTAGCCAATCCCCTATCACAGAGAGTCAGAGGAGGGGATTCTGAGCCATGGAGAGCTGACAGTGTGGGTTTATACAGTCACAGAACCAATATGCCACTGAGGTAGTGTGAATGATGAACATTTATAGTTACCCCTGGTGGTTAATGTCCTCCCCCAATCCCCATTCTGATAAAGTGCCATTAAGGCATGAGAATTATAGTTATCCTTGGTCGCTACTGTTTCTTCCTTCCTGAGTTGTGTACTAATATTTATCCTTGGTGGCTAATATTTAGGGTTGCCACCTTTTCAAATGCCCAAAGTGGGACATTTTTTGTAAAAATGTGAGATTTTGCAGGACAAAACATACCCACGGCTAGTGCACAGCTAGTGCAAAGGACATAACTTCACTTTTTTGCCAAAATAAAAGCTTATTTTTGTAGCATTTGTGTTGATTATGCTTTTTCATATAATATTTATGTGTATCTGATACAAAATAACTGTTTTATTCAACTACTAAAGAAAATTTAAGAAATATATTTTGTCTTAAAATCTCAGGGCATTTGCCATTTTTTTGTTTTTTTCACAGGACACAATTGCCCAAGTGGGACTGTCCCTCACAAAGAGGGACAGGTGGTAACGCTACTAATGTTTCACCCCACCCAATGCTGCAGACTCTTCTCATTAGTCTAGCGATGTGTAGATTACCCCAGCCCACACACAGACACACACGCGCGCGCACACACACACACGCGGGCGCACACACACACATCTGCCTATCCCTCCTATCTACCCTACTGCTATCTCCTAGGCAGATATACATTCACTCATGCATTCTCACATGTAGTCTCTTTCATACAGTCATGCACACCCATCCTCACCCTACCTTACTATTCTGCAGAACTTACTCCTACCTTGATGGACGAACATGGCTTTTTGGCAGTGTTCACTACTGTAATGTAGAGGGAGTGGCCATGCTAATCTATATGGCCAAGCAAGTATATTAATTGCTTGATGCATAGATGCCTTAATTGAGAGAGACAGACAGTCAGAGAGAGAGAGAGAGAGAGAAACACGTGGCTAATTAGCATAAGCCTCTCTCCTGGACTGTTTCATTAGCATATAACATAGTTGCAGAAACAGACCAATGTTTTGTAGCATGTCTTTGTGCAAAAGCACCATGTTAAGCCTGTGTCTGAATTCAAAAAGGTTATCTCAAGGTGTACATATCATGTTCACTAACCTTTATGAATTCTCCCCATAGTTATCTTACAACAAATGTCTATGCCAAAATTTCACTGTTACTCAATCTTATGTGAGTACTGGAGTCAATTGTAATATTTAATTGTTACTTCTTTTCCACCTGGATCAGTGTTCTTCCCTAGATAACAAATCAAACAAACAAACTACTTTAACTTCATGTTTATTACAGCAATTATTTTCTTAGACTCACTGCACAAGTGAAGTACATGAAAACAATAATATAGTCTTAACAATGCTACACATAATATAGTGATATTTAAAATAAGAACTCTGGACTCTGAACAGCTTTATACAGTCTGTGTAACACCCACTGAAGACTTGTAAAAAGTGTCCAAAGCATGTCCAAAAAAGAAAATCTGAAAAATATCCATTATAAATAAAATTCATAAGCCACCATCCTGAAATGTAAGTTGAGTTCACATGCAATTGGCTATTAGAAGAAGCATCCATAAAATGCCAGGATATAATCCATGAACCAACAGTAGTCCAAGTTCAAATAAAAATCTCCCACATATTCATAAGTCAAACAGTACCAAAAATACAAGGTCTGTTGAGCTGAGGTTTGTCTGTGACTTAAAATATGCTGGAGACAGATATGTGTCCTAGAGACTGCCTCTCCAATGGAACAGGCTTCCCATCCATGTGAAACTGAAATTGTTTATTACCCACTTTAAGTGCAACTTAGACCAATGGATGGGGAAAAGGAAATTTACACCGGGCCTGGCACCATGTCCCAGAGGTAGCTTATAAATGCCTGGATCTCAATGTCCTATTCGATTACAGGACATCATTATCCTTTCAGGAAAACTTGGCTAGGCTTAGAAAGGCCCCCTGGGTTGTTAGCCTAGTATCAATCTATGAATCTATAAAAATTCACAAATGTAATTCTTCACTGTTGAAATAAGCAGTGAAAATTCAGCTCCCCACAAAAAATATAAAGGGCCGAAATAGTGATTAAAAGTTACAAAGTTAAGAAAGCAACCCTATTACATTCAATGTGTAAAAACTGTGAACAATTTGTCAGACTGACACATTAGAATATATTTAAGGTTATTTGCCAGAAATATTATGATTGATTTAATGTTTCCTCAAACTACTAACCATGTTAATCAATTTAAGAAGCTGAGTACCTTTGCACCTGATTTGAACCCCATGTTAGAGGTCTTCATTAATTTGTGTGAGGATAACATAAGGCAAACATTTAAAGAAAGGCATGAACTTTCTTTTTATAATCAGTAATGTGAAGCTTTGGATCAATTAAGCAAAGCTCCAGACTTAGAGATACACCCGGTAGACAAGGACGATGGAATAGTGGTTATGGACAAACAAAATGTTAGATGTGTTGCAGGATGACAACGTATACATATATGACTGCAGAAGTTTTAAGTGACTGGAGAGTGTACCTCTACTTATATGATTTACTTATGACTAATCTTATTAACCTTGAACTGTTTAACTATTTTTCAGTGGATTACCCTGTAATCCCACTATTTATGGGTTACCTAAGGTACATAAGGACTCTGTGAATCCACCTTTACATCCAATTGTTTCAGGACATGGGGGGCTCACTGATCTACTCTCTATATATGTGGAGAAACAATTGTGACCTATCCTAGATACCATTGATATTGTACTTATGGATACCAAGCAGGTTTTGAATGAGCTATATTTATGGTCAAAAAATGTTGTATTTAGTGATGATATGTTGTTTGTCACGATGGATGTTAATTCACTTTTTACTGTAATTCCTAATGATTTAGGGATAGAAAATGTTAGATCTTTTTTAACTAATCAAAGCGCCTTTTCCACCAATAAAGTGATGTTGGTATGTACATCACTTGAGCTCATTTTGGAAAATAATATCTTTGCTTTTGGCACAGAATATTTTTTGCAGAAAGTTGGGGTGACCATGGGTATGGCCTGTGCTAACTCATATGCAAATGTTGTACTAAAGCACTGGGAACTGGAGGAAGCTCTTACCGACAATCCATTTAGACCACACATCCTTTATTATAAATGTTTTGTTGATTACATTTTTTTTTATATGGAAAAGATCATAACAGCAGTTGATGGATTTTATGATGTTTCTGCATGGTACTACTTCCTAGCTTAAATTTAGTGTCCAGTTATCTAATGATAATATTAATTTCTTAAATGTAACTATCCATAAGAATATGTTTGGGATGATAGATACGAGTATTTTCAAGAAACCTTGTAAAAAGAACAATCTGTTGCATAAGACCAGTATGCATGCCAGGCATGTCCCCAGGAATGTTTTAAAAGGTCAGGTACTCAGGATCATGAGGTTACATAACAACGATGGGATATTGGATGGAGCCATTAGTTGCTTGAAACAGGAATTTTTGGGTAGAGGTTATACTCTGGGATAGAAAGTATTAGATAAGAAGTTTGTTTGACTAGATGTACTAAAGCTAGACTATACTTTACCAATCAGGAAGAAATTGAGTCAGAGATTGAGTCCTCTAACTGTAATGCTATATCTAGAGTAGTACTCACTTTTTCTGGTAATGTGAATTTGGTATGTACCATCATTAAGAAAAATTGGGCCATCCTGATGACATATGCTGATCTTAAGAAGAGCTTAGGGAAAGCTCCTAGGTTTACATTTAGGAACAATAGAACACTTAAAACAGTATCTGTGTTATAAACAACAGACGTCTATTAGTAGGTTACTCTTTTCCCTGTCGATCTTGTACAGCATGTAAACTTATATGGAGTGTGTTACAGGTAAGGCATCCTAGATCTGGGAAGAGCATCGAGTTTAATTTCTATGCAGATTGCAAAACAAGAAATTTGGTTTATTTGGTGCAGTGTATGAAATGTGAAGGGTTTTATATAGGTAAAACGGACTGTACACTTTGGGAGAGGGGTTTGGAACATTATAATGATATTAAGAATATGAAAACTAGTAGTGCTGTAGCTCATCATGTATCTGAAAAGGGTCATGCTCATTTATTTAAAATTTTAGCTTTAGAATTGATTAATGATATTATTAGGGAAGGTAACATCTGCAATAAAACTGAATATAGTGAGTTGTGATGGATTGTAGACTTTAGAACAAATCTTAGCCCAGGTCTTAATAACTATGTTTCTTTAAAACCTGTTTTAAAGAAGAGAGGCTTGATTCACTGATCTGATTTTTATTGGCTCTTAAGTCTGTCATGTGTGTTGTTTTATGAGATTTTATTGGTTGAATATGGTTTTAAATACTGACATATATTTGTCTTGTTTTATTTCTTTTTGTTATTGGTCTGAAGAAGCGGGACATCCGCAAAAGCACTAACCAATACATATATTTTTTATTTTTTGTATGCATTTACTATCTTATCTATTTTGACATTGAAATATTTATTTTAATTGTATTCTGCCTGATGTTGTTATTGTACAACTTAAAATATTTTGTTTATACTGCATGTAATTAAAATTAAATCACACTCTCACTCCATCAAACCCAAAACACCCTCTATTCTAACCACAAAACTTCATATAACCCCTCTCCTTCTACAACCATCCACAGCCCTCTAACACAGAGACCTCAATTACCATGTTACCAACACCACTCTCCCACAACCATATCATCCCATTACTCTTGCCTTCTCTATCCATCTGTCTTTACTTTATCTCCATCATTACCACTTATCACCACCCACTTAACACCATGTACTGTATCAAATCACCCACCCTACCATACACCACAAACAATCCCTCCATACCTGCAAACACACAACTAATTATCTATTACCCTTTAATCTTACAACTCACCTTTCCTATCCATTATACCTCACAATCTCAAAAACACCTTAGTCTCAAATACCACTTCCTAACTATATTCTACCTTAAAACCATCACCAGCATTGCAGCTCAACTACTACTAGAAGGTGATATTCACCCCAACCCTGGCCCAACAAACAACACCCATACCACACCTGACCCCAATCTCCCATTTAAACACAAATCCACTGATATACTCATACTAAACCTAAACATTTGCAGTATCATAAATAAAATAGAACAGTTACATGGAACCATCTCTGTATATAACCCAGATATTATAGTGATTACAGAAACATGGCATAAACCCCACATTAAATATGACATCATAACTCCACCTGGTTTCAATATATTAAGAGTATACAGAGCTCACAGAAAAGGTGGTGGCATTGCCCTTCTTTACAAATCCAATTTAAAAGTTCAGCTACTTCAAAAAGAAACCCCAGATTTCAACACTGCCAAGAACCTATTCACCAAAATCCTACTAAATCAATACAAACAACTAAACCTACTCAGCATCTGTATACCACCAGGAGACAACATTAAGACACTAGAATCTATGCTCCACTGGGCTTCCCATTCCCTGTCCCAAGAAACTGTACTCCTAGGTGATGTCAACATAGACTGGAACACCATACACTCACCCATAGCTACCAACCACATAAACCTATATAATTTCGTACAACTCATACACTCACCCACAAGAATTGACAAAACCACCAAACGTGAATCCACCTTAGACTGGATCCTGACTAACCAGCCCAGTACTGACCACCTATCCAGGATACTACCTGATTCCCTCAGTGACCATAACCCAACCTTTTACCTTCGGCACAAACTAAAATCTACTAACACCCCCGCTCTCTTACAAATCCGCTCCCACAAAAACTTGTCCCCAGTACAATTCTCAGAAGCCCTAAAATCCTGTGACTGGGCTACTATAAAAACTCTTCTCCTGGATATTGCAGTAGAATACTTTAATGCCAAATTCCTAGGGATTTTAAACCAACTAGCCCCACTGAAAACAATAAGAATGCGAAGTAACCCTGCTCCCTGGTTAAACAAAGCCACAAAAATCTTACTCAAGACTAGAGACAAAGCTTGGTTAACTTGGCAAAAATACAAAACTCCCGAAACTAGACAAAGCTTTGCTGAGCTCAGAAATAATGCAAAAGAACAGGTCAGGTTGGACAAGATAAACAACTATATTTCCCAACAAAAGAAACATAACAACAACCCACAGAAATTCTGGGCTGCAGTGAACAACATCCTCCAGCCTGGAAAAGTCACCACACCACTCCCAGATATCAAAGGTATTGATTCACATATAGCCGCTAGTTTCAGTAACTACTTTACCTCTTCAATACTGAACCTGGTAAGTGCAATATCACCCACAACCCAACCTCAACCCTTAAACTACCAGACTAACTCCACCCACTTCACACTCACCCCAGTACCAACATTTACCATTCAAAATCTCTTAGCTAAACTTAAACCTACCACCCTAGCTGCCGACAGTCTTCCAGCTAAATATCTACAAAATGCATCCAAGGCCATCACCTACCCTGTCTCCCTACTTATTAACAGATCTATCGCCCTGCATACTATTCCTTCATTATGGAAAACCTCATATATCATCCCCCTCCATAAGGGAGGTCCATCTACTGACCTCTCCAACTACCGACCCATTGCAATCCTATCACCTCTCTCAAAAATTTTAGAAAAACATATCTACCACCAATTCCTTACCCACCTGCTAACCAACAACCTTCTAACTAAAACCCAACATGGATTCAGACCTTCCCATAGCATCAACACTGTCCTAATGAACATTTCCAATAACATAAACTCGCACAGGAACCAATGAAAGCTGGTCTCTGCCACCTTCTTAGACCTATCCAAGGCATTTGATACAGTTTCCCATAACAAACTCCTCACCTGTCTAGCAGAACTCAACCTTGATGACCCCACTCTACAATGGTTTAACAGTTACCTAAACAACCGGTCACAATCTGTCAAATGGGGCAACTCCCTATCCCCCCCACTCCCCGTCACATGTGGTGTCCCACACGGTTCATTCCTTGGCCCCCTTCTCTTCAACATATTTACAAATAATTTCCACCTAGCTACCACTAAAGCCAACATTGTCCAGTATGCGGATGACACTACCCTAATCTGCTCAGCAACAAACATCCAATTACTTCAAAGTAAAGCCCAAGAATCTTTCATTGAGGTAGAGAACTGGCTAAACAACTACCAACTAATACTAACCCCCAAAAAAACACAGCTAATACTATTCCACCCAACCAAACACTGCAACGCCACCTTTACCATCATGTCTACCAATGGCACCATCATCACTCCAGTAACTGAGGCTAATCTCTTAGTCATCACTATTGATCACCAACTTAAATACAATAAGCACATATCCCAAACTATCTCTAAAGTCCATAAAAAAACTAGGTTCCTATATCATTGCAAACTATTCCTAACCCCTGAGACTAGAACAATAGCCAGAACTCATCTCTTATCAACACTACTTTATGCCTCTCCAGTTCTCACCAATATTAACAAAACCAACCTGAACAAACTCTCTACATGCTACAATAAAATAGCTAGGTCTGCTGCCAATAATAGATCACATTCCCACCATTGCCTATCCCTAACTAAACTGCACTGGTTAGAATTTCCAAACCTCCTACGCTACCACCAACTGATCATAGCCCATCAAATTCTCTTCCATCCGGGGAAGTGCCCTGCCCTTGCCGACATGCTAAACTTTCACAACCCTAAAAAGGAGCTACGTTCATGTATCAAAAACCTGACTGAAGTTAATACATGCAATAACAGTTCTGGGAAGGCCTTATTCTCCCATGATGTTGCCAAAGCATGGAACACCCTCCCACCTGAACTCAGGCTACAAAGTCACACAGGCACCTTTAAAGGCCTTCTAAAATTACACCTCAGTACTAACCCTCTCTGCAACTGCAAAGACCCCCCTTGAAGACCCACTTTTCCATTTGTAAGTGACCTGTTGAAGCCTTTAATGCATACACTATACTCTCACCTGAAATGTACTTTTTGTATATATTGTAAATAATGGTACTACTCCTGAGTATCTTATTGTTGTACATAATTGTTTTTGCACTTCATTGTTTCTCTTATCTTGTATGCCAGTTTTATTTGTTATCTAAAACATGTATGTACACTGTTATTTCTTTGGAGCTTTTCTCCCCAGGACTCCACTGATAAAGGACACATGATGTCCAGTTGGACTTATCCCTGGTAAAATAAATGTTAAATAATAAATAATAAAAGTTTTTTGGCCAGAGTGGACGTCTGTTCTGCTTTTGTTTTTGACACATTAGAATAGACTGAACAAACTGGTATGCATACCAAATTCCAAATAACTCCCAAATAAGTCCACAGTTCAGCAGTTCAGTAAAAAAAAGTCAAAACAACACACGACTAGCAGCTCAGTGATTTAGTGAAAATAAATAGGGCCACACATAAATGCTGACATTCCAACACTCCAAACACTCCCAGGGTGTTTAAGGATAGAATACTTGAACACCTTAGGGATATCAGGAATGTTAAAGAAACCAGCACACTATCACTACATGTAGCTAAAGAGGGTAAAGAACATAAATTTAGCTTTATTGTACTAGAGATTCTGCATAGTACCAAGAGAGGAGGTGACATAAATAATAGAACAGAATCTAGTGAACAGAAATGGATTTTGCGCTTTCAAGCTGATAAACCTCCTGGTTTAAACAACAGAGTTTTCCTGAAGCCCTTCCTTAAAGCACGGCCATTAAAGCATTGATCTCTCTTTTAATATTTTATCATATATGTTTCAATAGTCCATCTTTTATTATTTTTTACTATTGTATTTGTTACCAGTTTTAAGTACATATTGTTCATTTAGTCTGTTTTATTCAATTTTTTAATGCTCTATATATTCTACAGATGTATTTTATCACATGGCTTTTAGCTATGATGCACATTTTATCTGATTTTGGATTGGATGTTTTAGTGTTTAAAAATGTAACTGCTACTGTATCTTTATTGGTCTGATGAAGCGGATGTTATTCCGAGAAAGCGCTTACCTATCACTGCAGTGTGGAACCATATTATTTTTCTTTTTCTTGTAAATCCTAGAGATGGTCCAATAACAGATCAATGAGAAATGAAGACATTTGAAGACATTCAAGTAAGAATACAATTAAACAATGTACTGTAAAACCACTGTAGGCTATCAAATCCACGCAGTCTTTTTACATGTATTTTGATTAATTTTAACCAATAAATTAAAATCAATAAATAGGTACATACATAAATAAATGAATGAATTGAATACTACACTGCACTCTCACATCCACAAATAAGCTACTCATCAAGCCACTATGTGCTAGTAAAAAGTGTAAGGACTCCCACACCCTTAAGAACTTTAATACTAACTCATTCAGGACAGCCCTAGAGAAGCATTTCATTCCTAGCTGGATATGTCACTGGGTACACCAAATAATACTATCTGGCATGCAATGTGCTTTCCCTGTACTACGGACAATCACCTCTTATACCCAGCTATACCCAGTCATCTTTTTTTCCATTTCACATAAATACACACATACCTCTTTGTATTTTCTGTTGCTCCTATTGTACTAAAGACCATAATTAGCAACTATATGATAACGCTTGCATTTCTACAACTGCTGAATTTGATTATTTTGCAAATACCACACACTATATGAGCACTGTCATTCATGTACTGTTAGTGTACTGTCATTCATGCACTGTTAGTGTACTGTCATTCATGTACTGTTAGTGTACTGTCATTCATGCACTGTTAGTGTATCAGTGATTGCATGTGCTTTTCTTTCCAAAGCCTTCACTGTTAATGGATCCTTCCCAACCAGTCTGTCCAGGTCAGCAAATGAAACAAAATAAATAAATAAAATGAAGACCAAATGATATTAATCAGAAAGGTAACATAAAAAAGCTAAATAGGATATATTAAAGTAATACATCTTAAAACTTAGGCAAAAAATGCCTTC
Source organism: Protopterus annectens (assembly GCF_019279795.1). Lineage (NCBI taxonomy): Eukaryota > Metazoa > Chordata > Ceratodontiformes > Protopteridae > Protopterus > Protopterus annectens. The sequence goes on along the minus strand of NC_056743.1, from coordinate 802,759,730 downwards.
AAAAGGTTATCTCAAATTTGTAAAAGGAATCCAATGGATTCAGGAAAACTCAGACAATATCAGTCTGACTCACATTCTGTCCATTCCCATTTGAAGTGAATGAAAACAGTGAGCAGTTTTTGAAGAGAAACACTGAAAATCGAAAAACTTTTCTATTACAAGGATTGTATCACAAGACACTTTCAGCTTCATTAGCTGAAAATGCTGAAGCTTTCATGAGGGTGTATTTGGGGGAGCAGCCTAGATGATTGTCGCATAAGACCTACTTGTTTAATGCCATTTTATTTCTTATTAGCATATTTTAAATGTCCTATAAATGTCTGCTATTTTAATGACTGGAATGTTGAAATAAAAAGTAGATTTCAAAGAATTTGACCATGAGGTTCCTCTTAAAAAGAACAAATCTATTTCTGCAGCCCTCTGTTAAATTACATGTTGGAGTTGGTGCTCTTTTCACAGATACTGTAGCTTATCTTTTTGTGATTATGTGACAAAAATACAACAAAAATATTTGCTGAATATGTTAGTGAAAACACAACTGAAGCGCTGACAGCAAGATTTATGTCCCCACTGGTGATATGGTTCTAAGTCATTGATGGTACTAATAAAAGTGCATAGCATAATTAAAATGACTCCGTTGTAATACTGGTCTCTTGTGTATACAACAGTAAGTTGGATCTGTCCTGGATAGTCCTGTTATAGGAATATCATAGGAATCATATCACAGGATGTTCAAGGCTTGTGAGTCTTACATTTACAATTTCCCACCCCAGAATGTACCTCCTCTCCCAAGCAGGACTAAACTAGTCAAGTCTGGGATGAATTTATGAATTCTCATCCAATTATCCAGGTTCAGTTTGAAGGAAGATAGTATATCACACTGCCTTATCTGCAGGGGGAGTCTATTAAAGAGGTGGAGGAGAAGCTGGGTGACAAAAAAGATTGTATAATGAAGTTATTTAAGGTAGACATGAAAAGTTTAGAACTATAGTAGGGCTGGAAAGTAAATAACCCCATAACACTAAGTGCTAATATGAGAGAGTAATGGTTCTCCAGTGTAGTAGTAATTCAATATCCATTAAGAAGATTTTGGAAAGGAATTGGGCTACTTTCAAAGTCAATCCTAGTATTTTATGATGTTTGGCAGCAAACTCAAGTTTTCATAGGTTGGTACTAGGCTATCGGCCCTAGGGCCTGTGCAAGCCTAGCCATAACAATTCCCTGGATATTTCTTCCCACAATATTTACTTCTCCAGGCCCCTGTCTAGCAGGGTGACTGACATGATCCCCGGGGTGAATTTCCTATCTCCCATCCAATCATCAAGGTTCCTTTTGAAGAGGGCCAATGAGGTGCTCTGCTTGATATGTATGGGCAGTCTATTCCAGAGTATGGGGAGTCTCTGGGTCAGGAACCTATCCCTCCAGCATGTTTTGTTCATTGTGATGACAAGGTTTAGATCCCTGGAGCGTGTGGCTCTGAGGGATTGAGATTTCTTTAAGTGGAGCATGTCCAACAGCTCAGGGTTTGACATGGCCTTGTATGTTAAGCAGAGATCGCCTCTGAGTAGATGATATGCCACAGAGTATAGCTGGAGTTTTTTTTAGATGGTCAGTATATGGCATCTGCTTTAGGCCTGTGATTCTTTTAGTGAGGTATTTCTGTGGCCTTTCCAGCTGTTCCAGATGTCTTGTGAGGTACATACCAAATGGGGCATTATACTCTATAATGGGTCTAATGAGGGATGAGCACATTGGGACAATGACATCCTTTTTTCTGGATGAAAAGCCCTTAGTGATGAGGTGTGCCACATAGAAGGATTTCCTGACTGTTGTGGCAATGTGGTTATCGAAAGTGAGACCACTGTCTACCTGTGTCCCTAAGTCTCTCATCACACTTTCGATGTTTAGTGTCCTGCCACCTATGTGGTAATTCATGGGTACATGTTTTTTTCCAAAGTGGATAACTATACATTTCTTGGCATTAAGCTTGAGCCCATGGCTCTGGCACCAGGCATCTGTTTCTGTAAGGCCCTTTTGTAGAATATCCACATCATTTGGGGATTCAATAATAGCTCCCAGTTTGCAGTCATCTGCAAACTTTGTTAGCCAGAGTCCCTTAGTGTTGGCCTGTACTTCAGAGAAGTAGATGCCAAACAAGAGTGGTCCCAGGACTGAACCCTGAGGTACTCCACTTGTCACTTGTCTGGAGCTGGATTTGGAGTTGGCTACTTTTACTGTCTGGGTTCTGTCAGTAAGCCAGTTAGCAACCCATCGAGTGACGTACAGATTTATGCCCAGCTTAGTAAGTTTATCTATGATTCCAGAGTGGGGGATGGTGTCAAAGGCCTTGGCAAGGTCCAGATAGGCTGTGTGGACTGCCTTACCCTCGTCCACAGCTCTGGAGACTGATTCGAAGAAGTCAATCAGATTCAGGAGACAAGATCGGCCCTTCACAAACCCAAACTGGGTGGGGTCCAGTGTTTGAAGGTTGCCAATGTCTTTGTTTATAAGTTCCATGATAATGCGTTCCATGCCCTTGCAAATCAGGCTTGTCAGACTGATGGGACAGCAGTTCCCGGGATCCAAGGTGGGTCCTCCCTTGTGGAGTGGGATAACTGTAGCTGTGCACCACTCAGTGGGCACGAAGCCTGAGGTGAGGCTAAGATTAAACATGACACTTAGGTGAGGTGCCAGTTCATTTTGTAGTTCATGTAGTACACAGTCTGGAATGTCATCTGGTCCCGTGGATGCTGTATTCTTAGCTTTGGAGAGTGCGGTTTCTACCTGTGTGGCCGTGATTATCGGAATTTGGCAATCTTTTGGTATTGAGATGGGCCCTTTAGGGGGTGAGAGTGGGATGAAGTTGGCACTAAATCAATCTGCCAGGATATTGGCAATATCCTTGGGATCAGTATATTTAATGCCATTCTGTTGTAACTCAGAGCAGATCTGAGCATTGACATTTAAATTCTTGACATAACTATAGAATGCCTTGTGGTTGTCTTTGGAATCTTTGGCAATTTTATTTTCGTAACTAGCTTTTGAGGATTTTATGAGGGATCTCAGCTTCTTACTGAGGCTGGTGAGGGAGTTTTTTTGCATTCTGGGATTTTCCTCTTTTTTGCAACAGTTTCTTCCTTCTGTTGTATAGTTTGTTTATATCAGGGGACCACCACATTGGCTTCCTTTTTTTGGTGAAGAGCATCTTGGTTCGATTTGGCATGGCACGATTCATGCACAAGTGGATGTGCTGGTACAGTGCCTTAGTGTAGGATTCTGCAGTCAAACTTCCAGATCCCATCTGCATGGGTGTTGTGAAGTTTGTCACTTCTGACTTCAGTAGCTTGAAGTTGGCTTTGGAGAACTTTTTTAAGGAGGTTTCCTTACTGGGAGAGGGGGGGGGGTGTGGATGTCAAGGGTGATTTGCTTATGGTCAGACCTGACCAATGAGGGGGTGACCACTGGTGTGGAGCATCTATCTCCCATGTTGGTAATGACCAGGTCTAGGATATTGGAGCCTCTGGAGGGACAATGGATTAGTTGATCCAGGGCATTGGAATTTATGAATTTCAAGAACCGTTGGGAAAAGGAGTTGGTAACTGAGTAGTTTTCCCAATTAATGGCAGGGTAGTTGAAATCACCCAGTATTAGGGTGTTTGGTTGTATCTTAATATTTTCCAGTATGTTTAGAAAGGTATAGTGAGAATCTTGGGGCATGGTTGGGGATCTGTAGCAAGCTACAATTTGGACTGCAGTCTTACCTAGTGTTAGTTGCACCTGGAGAATTTCAGATGCATTGTGTTGGGCAACTAGCCTAGAGGTGTGAATATCCTTGGTGAATATGGACACTCCTCCACCTTTAGTGTTTCGGTCCTGGTTTTGTGGCTGAAAAGTGTGGTAAGAATTGTAGCCTGGTATTGCAGGGGTGCTCTCTGGAGCCTTGAACCAGGTCTCAGTTACTGCACAGATATCGATGTTCTCCATTTTTAGGAGTGCCTTGAGAGAGTGCATTTTGATGTTTAGACTTCTAGCATTGAGTAGCATTACCTTCAGATTTTGCCTGCTTCTATCTGTTATGGTGGTGGTTTTATCCTTTGAACCTTGCCTAAAAAAGGCACTATAGGGGTGGCAAGAGCTTTAGCCAGTAACCTGAATCCCAGGGGTGACAGGTGCAGACCATCTCTGGCAAAGCATCGTGGTTTGTCGATCATGTCTTCCCAGGCAGACAAATACTGGATCCCCTTTGAATGACACCAGAAGCTTAGTCAATTGTTGAAGTCAATCATTTTGTCCTTATACTGTGGTATCATTCTGGGCGAAGGCAGGATGCTACTCAGGGCTACAGTCATACCTGCCTGGGTCACATGATCCAAGAGCTCTTCCATATCTCTTTTCATGTAGTCTAGGAAGGTACTTCTCAAGTCATTCACTCCGGCATGGACAATGACAGAGTCGTATATGTACTTGTTGTGGAGTGACTTGAGTGCATGCGTTATGTGGTGGATCCTGGCATCCGACAGGCAGCTGACTGTAATTTTCTCCATGTTCAGTCTGGTGAGTGGGACATCAGTGTGCCTGACTATAGAGTTTTGTTTACAAAAGGGGTAAAAGGGGTAGAGTATAAAGAGTTTTGTTTACAAAAGGGGTAAAAATCTTAAAGAACAAGTTTGAAACAGATAATAACAATATGTGTGTGAAAAAGGAGTTATAGCATGAGAAAGTGTGAAATGTATAACCAATGTAGTTACATTTTACAGGATGATATACCTCCAGTATTATATAGAGGGCAATTTTTACAATTAATGACTGCAGCCATCTGTGTCATGAAGAGGGTGATTAATATTGCTGTCTGCCAGGATTGCCACAATTACTATATTGGGAAGACTGAACACTACCTATGAAAAAGTATCTGAACACCTATGCAATATACCAAAAGCCAATCCTAACAATGCCTTATACAGGCACTTAGCACCTATGCAATATAACAAAAGCCAATACTAGCAATGTCTTATACAGGCACTTACTCCTATGTAATATAACAAAAGATAGGGAAGTAAATACTGTGGGAAGAAATAGCCAGGGAATTGTTATGGCTAGGCTTGTATAGGCCCTAGGGCCGATAGCCTAGTACAAACCTATGAACCAGTACTAACAATGCCTTATACAGGCACTTATGACCTATGTAATACAACAAAAGCCAATCCTAACAATGCCTTATACAGGCACTTACCACCTATGTAATATAACAAAAGCCATCACTAACAATGCCTTATACAGGCACTTACGTCCTGTGTAATATAACAAAAGCCATTACTAACAATGCCTTATACAGGCACTTACCACCTATGTAATATAACAAAGGCCATTACTATCAATGTCTTATACAGACACTTACCAGTGTTTAGTGGGGAAGCAAACCTTAAGTTTGCTGGGATTGAGAAGGTTGTGAAAGATCCACTGTGTACTGCATGGGAAAACCAGACTGAATTTGAAGAGGTTATATTGCAACTAAGATTAAATATCGCAGTATGACCAGGTCTGAATGACCATGTTTCTATTCAAAATGTATTAAAGTTATATTCTTCTAAACTGCAGTGAACAAAAATATCCATATCTAACATTTTTATCAGTTTATTCATTATTTATTTCTGACACTGGTATTTATTACTTATTTATTATAGATAGGCGTAAACACCATTATTTAGAATACTTACAATATTTATAAATGCCAAAATACTTGGTAAATGTAACAGTATTTACTAATAATGTTTGTAATATTTAAAACATTAATACTAATAATAATATATTATATGTGATTAGTTTTCCCACAAAAAACAAAAATGTTAGCTAATTCAGCATTAGCATTTTATATTGTATATTAGCTTACTGTCTTTAATGAGTACTTGCTAGTAATTTAAAACTATTCAAAAACTATTTAAAGCTATACAGAACAAAAGATTCCTGTGGGTACACTTGTGTGCTGTTTTATATATACATAAATATATATATATATATATATATATATATATATATATATATATATATATATATATATATGTGTGTGTGTGTGTGTGTGTGTGTGTGTGTATATATATATATATATATATATATGGTTCTATCTGACTACGTCGAACAGGTCAGAGCATGGACAGCGAGAACAGAACGCCGCCAGAAGATGGGAGCGGAGAAGACCGGTCAAACCCAAACCTGAGAACATCGAGCATGGGAAAAGGCTGTGGATGTATGCGGTGTATCTTGGACGGGATAGTCTGTCTGAGAGTAGTAAGTGCGACTGTGATAGTTTGTGGGTTGGGGGCGGGGAGGGTGAGTTAGGGTTGGTAGGCGACCTTAGTAGTGTGTGACAGTGATAGTTTGTGGGTTAAGAAGGTTAGAAAGTAGTTAGGGGGTTTAGGAAGAAGCTAGGTAGGTCGGGCTGTGATAGTTTTGTGGTTAAGTAGGTATAAGTAAGGGTTAGGGATAGTTTGTAGGGTTAGAATAGTTGACTGTGATAGTTTTGGTGGAGTTAGTGGCGTGTTAAGTGAGTTAGTTAGGTTAGCGGCAGGTTAGGTGAGTGTCGTTAGAGGTGAGTGAGTGGGAGTGGGGGTGTGAGTTAGGGGTGGGGGTTTAGGGTTGGTTAGAGCCGTGAGTGTCAGTGGGTGTGGAGTGTTTAGGGTTGGGGTTTAGGTTAAAGGTTGTGGAGTTAAGGTGTGAGGTTTAGTGTTGGTTTGTAAGGATTTTGGTGTGCTTGTGTTGTGTGTGTGCTTTTGGACCGATTTGTTTTGTTTGTTGCTTGTCGAAATGTCGGTTATGTGGTGTCGGTGATTTCGTTGAGTTTTGACTTAGATAGATCCATATATATATATAAACTTAAAGGATATACAGTTCAATGCATTTTGATTAAATTATGATGTAAAGGCATACAGATGTTTTCAAAACAATTTGAAATGTATGCAGTTGTTTACTAAGTACAGTAGAACCTCCATAGTTGACCACTTCCCTACATTGACCACCTCCTTAAGTTAACTTAATTTTCATAGACCGTACATGCACCAGTTGTACTCAATGGAAGACTGACCTCTCTGTATTGACTACCTCTGTAAATTGTATCTTGACCACTTGGAGAGTGACACACAATATTAATTTACCCTCTATAACTTGATCAGTTGAGTCCACTCTACACCAAGGGGTAGAAGGTGTGGGCTTTGCCCCTTAGTTGTATTATTTTTTCTTTAGTATAAGTTCTTTTTTCATGTTTTATTATTATCGTGTGTTGGATTAGGCCTAATGTCCTATTGTTTATCACATGTTGCTGAAGATTTTTTCAATGTGAAGGACTGGTCTGAATTGTAGGTACATCTTACAGTTACTGAAAAATTTTACAGTTAATCGAGACATAACGGCCCAAAGGAAAGAACTCAAAGAGCTGACATTGAAGGAAAAGGTTGACGATCTATATTTTCTGGAAAGCAGCAGCCAAAGAAAGACAGTGGAACATTTTGGTGTTAGCAAGACCACAGTTATCAACATCCAAAAATGTAAACATGAGTACTTGGAGAGATATGGTGGGAAAGCAGGAAACAGGAATTTGGGGTGGCAGATTTCCAAGCACAAGTGGTTGGCTCGAGAAATTGAAACTGCGACACGATCTTCCAGAAAGTCTTGAGTGGTGAATCCAATGAAGTTCCAGTAGAAGTTGTAGAAGAGTTCATCAAAAAGTTCCCAGACTTCACCAGAGGCTTCAAAGATGATGATATATTTAATGCTGACGAGTGCAAAGAGTTTCAAGGCGATGCCTGACAGGAGCCTCATCATGAAGGGTGAGAAATGTAACAGCGGAAAACTTTACAAAGAACTTTTCACAGTTCTGCTTTGCACTAGCTCAGCTGGAGAGAAACTAAAGCCCTTGGTGATTTGTAAACCAGCAAAGCCACGAGCATTCAAGAGCCTGAAGCCTGAAGACCTCCCTGTCACTTGGAGATCAAACAAATGCACATGGAAAACTGGTGCCCTATTTGAGAGTGGGTAAGGGGTATTGACCAAGAAATGAAGAAGAAGAAATGGTCTATTCTACTGACAGTAGACAACTGTTCTGGCCACCCGCAAGTGAATCATCTCAAAAATGTGACACTGAAAATTCTGCCTCCAAACACGACTTCAAAAATCCAACCTCTTGACCAAGGCATCATCAAAACATTTAAAATGCACTACCGAGTCTAGCTCTTACAGTGGGTCATTACTAAAACACAAACCTATGATCCACCTGTGGAAGCAACTTCATCTGCTGCATCAGTTAAGACTCCGGATGCTGTCCCCTGGATCAGTTCTGCTTGGAATAAAATTCAGCCAGAAATTATACAGAAGTGTTTCAAGAAAGTTGAATTTGTCAGAACCCAAGAGCATGATGTTTTGGCCCCATCAGACAGTCCATCTACCATGCCAGAATGTGGAGTAGATTTTGACATCAATTTCCCCCTTCACCTGTGGGTCATTATTATATCCTGCTTTTCTTTCTATCTCTTAGTTGGTGTATAGATTTGGCAATGATGGACTATAGGAACTTACTGCAGAAGGCAAGGCATTGTGAACACTGTACTAATGTTGCCCCTCTGGCATATTAACACTCGGATATACACATGTCCTGTAATGTAAGTGCCCCATCAGGATACCTGCAGGGTGCATGTTGATAGCATGCAGTACATCAATACTGGGATGTACACATGTACTTCCATATGAGTGACTAACCTAAGAAGCATGTAGGATGCATGTCTGCAGTATTCCCTACACTTGCTGGCTCTCTTGACTCCACCAGATGGTGAACCAGGCATACACCACTCCTCCCAGGCAGGACTGAAAGCCACTGACCACTCAGTCTTAGGTCCATGGTTGGCCTTCCAGGACTTTGGATGGCTCATTAATCAAGCCTAGGCCACTGGTGGCAAAGGTCAGTGTCCTACACCTGTACCAGTGGGCTGGCTGGTTTGTTTAAAAATTTTCCGATTAATTAATAATTCCAGTCTATGAAATCTAGAATCCCAGTTAGAGGTGAAACACACCATGTGTGCCCATACTTGAGTCACAGCTTTTGAGGGCTGATGATCATGACTTCCACCTGTACAGGACCACCTTCTGGTAAAAGAGAAAACTGGGAGTCAAGCAGATGATCCTGTTTTATAGTTATTTACCCCACAGTCTGTTGGGCATTAGATATGTGACTGAAAACTGAGCTTGCTACAACCCCATGGGTTGGTACAAGAAGATAGTCTCAGATGAAATGTTCTCTCTAGTATTACTCTTGTCTTCTAATGGGAACAAGATGGGGATACATACCATGGGGCTAGCAAAGAATACCAGCTAAGGGCTTTTGCTAGCAAAGTTAAAGGCACAAAAGAAAACTAAACTGAATAATGGTGTTATACAGATTGTTTTGTTCTGTGAATTAAATTGTTTCTTGGAAATTTCTCAAAACACATATATTTCAAACATGAAAATAGAGATTTTAAAGGTGACTGAAAACCCTTCATCTTTTGTAATGTACAAGAGAAAAGGTATGGAAACTATCCAGACAAAATGACAACACATATTTTAAAGCATATCTTTATTTGCTGTTGTTGTTTCCTTCAGCATAATTAACACCATGTTGTAGTACTCATTAAAAAAACAAATCAGTCATTTCAGATGAGCACAGCTTTCAGTCATTTTGCAAAGTCACACCTCAGTTATTGGCAATGATCTAAAAGGAAGAAAAAATGAATCATATTAATCTCAGTTAACAAATGGGTGGCAAAGTACAAATCTTTAAACTAAATACTTGCAGTGATGACTATCATTGTGACAGATAAAGCATAAATCAAAAGGAACACTAAAAACTTTATTATTTGTAAATCAAAACAAGCATTTTATAAATGCTTACTGTTTTAAAAAGTTGCTTGTTGAGGTGCTTTATTTGGGTCTATATCAGTTAGTCAAATGCCTCTTCAGTGAATACCCATTCGTCAAACACCTATTTATTGAAGATGCTCTTCTGCGAACAGCAGATTTTAACTAGGGTAAACAAGTGGTTGTCCAACCAAGTGACCACAAAAAAAAAAAAAAAACATAAAATTTAAAACCTGCCAAGGAGGGGGGCTGTGCCCCGCACCCACCAAACTAAATATACCAACTCCAAGATCGCACTATAGTGAGGAAAAGGGCAAATTCCAGATGGTGGCAAACTGCTAGTTTGCCTTAGTGAAAATCTGCCATTCGCTGAAGAGCGGCTTCAATACATAGGTGTTCGATGAATGGGTATTCACTGAATAGCCATTTGATGAACTGATATAGACCCTTTTTTCATTCACAATTAGTCTAAACGTCATTGTATGGATACACTTAAACTGATCAACACAGCATGCTGCTACATGTTTACTCAAAACTGAGGAACACTGACACATCTCCTGCCAATGTTAGGGGAAAACAGAACCCATTTATTACAGGTGGTCTACCCCCATCTGCTTCAATGTGGGGATAAATACTTCCACATCCCCAAAAGTTAATAACACCACCAAAGTTGCACAGTTACAGCT